>NC_046972.1:5080967-5215967 GCF_009769545.1 Cyclopterus lumpus
AATTACATAACTTAGAACAAGCAAAAACTAAAGATGCGTGACGCGGAGCAGTTGTTCCACCGCGTGAGTGCATGATGGGAAAACGTCGAGACGCAGCCGGCCCGGGACCGTCGCAGAAAAACAAGCAGGATTTGATGCTTATTGGGGGGCTGAGATAAGATATCCCCCCCTCGAGGCCAATGATTTAAGGCATGAACATTAACTTTCTGAAGTGCATATGCTGAACAATAACAGCAGCCCCCCCCCCCCCCCCCCCCCCCCCCCCCCCCCTTTAAACTCCTCTCGAGAAGTCTATCACCCCCCCCCCATCCCCGATTAGACTGAGTTGAGTACAAGCAACGACGCAGCTGTGCTTTTAATCACGATGACGAACACGCCAGACTGAATGTTGTTGTTTTGAAACATGCAATGGAGATTGTATGGCATGTGAGGACCCACGGAGGTCCTTTAACTGTGCGTCAGGCCTGGGGGCTTCCACACATGCCAATAACAGTCGGGTGGTTTTTTCGGGAGCATCGGTCTACAGGCATCTGGTGAACTTCTCGCTTTGAACCTAAAAATTAACAACAAAAAGAAAAAGAAGCACGCACCGTCTCCAAGAATTTCCCTAAACCTGCACAAAAGCCCATCGTCAACCTACGCAAACGAAAAGCTTCGCAAACACTCGTGACACCCTCAAACATGTTTGCATCCCAAACGTTGAGTTGAGACTCCTCTCTGAACACCTGAGACTATGGCTAATAACTGCAGCATCATCACCGGCACAACGAAACCCATCTGGACCGCTCACACTTCAAACCACGAGACTCGTCACACCCTGGGAGTCTCTACAAACGGCTTTATTAGCACCATTCGGTGAAACCAGACTTTTTTTTTTTCCCCCTTCAATCTACCGAATGAAAATGCGCCTTTCGAAAAATATAAAGAATAAAATCGGGAATATTGAAAGTCATGGGTAACCCTTTAGGATACCATTTATTTAAAGAAAAAGACGAGGGTCAAGCTCCCCATCTCAGTTCGTGTAGCTCCGATAAATCTGTAGAGCCTCGTGAAGATATTAGTCAGTGGGTTTGGAGGAAAATTCTTTAACCTTCAGATATTCATTACAGCCTCTTTTAATCCATTCGAGGAGACTGCTGAACGGAAGCAGATCTAGTCCTTAAGTCGGGGCTGTGATAGAGTCAGAGACGTTGGAGAAACCAGTGGGTCAGGATTCCAGTGCTTGAGATCAAACTAATTTTCCAATGGAGAAACGTTTGTGCTTATGATGGCCTCTTAATCGTGGGGAAAAAAAACCATTGAATGTGAAACAACGCTTTTGGACAGCCCCGCGCCCCAAACTAGAGCTTCGCGTCACAAAATGCCGGTTTCCCCGAACCGGCTTTAGCAGCGGGATGCAAATGTTTCCCCTTCACACCGAGATGTGGGAAATAAAAAACAGCCGCATGGATCGTATGTCACATGTCGGCCAATCTGGGTTTAGGAAACCAGCCCTACGACTCCACACACACACCAGCACAATCCACTTGGATTAAACATCATCTATACGGACACAAAATAAAATGCACGTACAAGTTATCAAAATAACATTCATATAAATAATTTAAATAGCTATACTTAAGCTAAAGTCTTTGTCTAGAGTTTAAATGGCCAAAGAGCAGTGCTAATAATGTGCTGAACAATTTGGGGGGACAGACCTTTAGGGTAGTATTTTAGAGGATCACAGGCACAAATCATCTCTCCCCCCTCAGTCTAACCATCCCCCAAAACTTGCGATAGGTCACCAAAGTCACAGTCAAACAGTTCACTGATGCCTTCGTGGTCCTCCAGTCCAAAGTGGTAGTCGTGACTGTGGGGGGGGGACAGGTTGATGAAACCGTCCAGTTGGAGGGGAATGCCATCTGCATTCAGGAAGTCCGAGGAGGAGAGGGGCGAGAGGTTGAAATCGGGCATGTCTCCGAGGCTGGAGAACGGGTCGCCTCCCAGCAGCGATTCTGTCGCGGAAAGCGGAACAATCGAATAAATTAAATAATCAAGTGTACGGAAAACAGAGCAACGCCATTTGACCAGTCAGAGCAGGAAGAGACACATTCCTTTTTTTGTGCGTGTGCGTGTGTGTGGAATCGCTTGGTGACCTTGCGGATTGTGCTGAGGTCACAGGACAACCGGTCGCTGAAATTTGGTTTGAAAAAAAAATCAGCTCAACTAAAATGCATGAAAAAACTAAACGCTGAGCGTGCAGGAGCTGAAATAATATTGAATTAACACACAATAATTGTAGCCTAGGAATCAGCGCTGGGGTTAGCATGCTAGGCTAACCAGCCTTCACTTTAAGTGGAATACACACTTCACAGCGCAATGCGTCGCCCCAGATGTTTCACCACTAACTGTACATATCCAACGTGCTCTTGTTTAAAAATAGGGTTTGTTTGGCCTGCACCCAACTCAGGTTGGATGAACTTTGTAAACTTTATGGAATAAAAATGGAATTTCAATACATTTACTGAGAAATGTGACCACTCACCTGCGTCGCCACCCAACACCAGCGCCGTGGGGTCGTGCTGGGAGGCCGCCGTCACGGTGGACGACGTTGACGCCGGCGACGAGGAAGCCACGTCCTCGGCCGCCGCTGAACTTCTGGAGTGCGACTGGTCTGCGGATTGTGTGGGAGGCAGGATCAGGGAAGGGTCGGCATCGGGTTTAGAGGGACTACCTCCCGTCACGGGGCTGCAGACGCCCGAGCTGTCCTCTGGACAGAGGAAGACGTCGATTGGACCGCGCGTGCTCTTCAGCGACACCTGGTAACCCTGGGAGACGAGAACAAAACATGCACCGTCAGGTGGAAACATCACAACGCAGGGCCCTAGGAAAACTGTTCAATTAAATTTGATGCAACACAACATTGCATGTTAAAAATAAAAAGTAGCCATTCGTCGTTACCTTGCTGGGTTCTGAAACTTGCATCTGTGTCTCTGGTGGCGCTCTGATCACCATAACAAGCTGGTCCGGGGAATCAAAGGACTTCTTTAAGTCCTGGCAGCGCACGTAGCCCAACGTGACAAACGCAACGGTTAAGGAAACACAAAAAAGCTGTGGTGGCAAAAAAATATAACCAGTCACTTAAAAGTGGTCGAAAAAGGATATTTCTTGTTCTGCGGTTCCTCCGTGAGCAGTCGGAGCTGGAGGTTGCATTTGGAAATGAGCTCGTCCAGCTGCTCCTCGGCTTCTGTGAGGTCACACACCTCTCGCTGCAACTCCTTATGGCGGGAAACCAACGCCGCGTCAACCCGGTTACCACTGCAGGGGAAGGCGGCATGAGGAAATGAAGAAGAAAAGACGTTTATGGAATCCAAACACAAACCACAGAGTATAGTACGTGTTCTGTAGTCACACTCACAGCCATTGGATGTTGTTCTTGGACTTCTTGGAGATGAGCTGAATTCCCTCCAGGACATTGGTGATGTCGTAGATGCGTCTCTTCTGGACATCCAAGACCTGCGAGGCCCAGTTCAGATCCACCACGCCGTCCTCCGACTGGGACAGCAGGTTCAGGAAGCGCTTGGTGGTCAGGTTCAAGGAAGTGTCGTAGCGGGACTTATCCGTCGCGGTTCGAGGAACTGGACGGAGCACGCGTGGGTTTAAAAAGGCTGCTTTTATCCACAACTCGGAGAGCTCGGGATAAAAACATTCAAACGTTCACACTAAACTGCATGTAAATACTTTCCAAATAATCAATTATATTACAGGCTTTTAATAAAGTTATTATTTTTTAAACATTTCTTGGATTAAACCCATTTGAATATGTAGTTTGTCGAGGAAGTACAATGACCACAACAAGAGCGTTTAGACCGACATAACATTTTACCCTGTGTGTCTTTGAACAATCCACATAGATTTCCTGTTTTGTTTGTTGTGCGTGTCGTGAAGCGCCACGTCAGACAGCTGTTGCCTTTGCTGATAAAGGACAGCAGTTGGTTGTTTTTTTCGGACAATGACAGCTGTAGCAAAGGTCAGTTTGTATGGATTAGATGGATGTAGTGTGTGTGTGTGTGTGTGTGTGTGTGTGTGTGTGGTGTGTGTGTGTGTACCTCTGGGAGGAGCAGGTGTGGAGGGTGGCACTTGGCCTATGGACGGTCGGGTCGTGCTGACGTACTGATGGTCACTGTCCAGGTCCAACTTCCTCTTTACCTGAAGAGACACAAATGCATCGGTTATGTATTAGGAAGGGGGGGGGGGTGTCTCGGAGCAACCGGTAGACGGACTTCTACAGTTTTGTCAGGCGGGTAGAAGCACATTTGTCCAAACTATTAGTTCCCTCTCCCTCTCCTTACCGGCGGTCTTCCCAGCGCTGGCCGCCTCTTGTCCTGGACCCCCATGTCGACCGAGCCCTGTGGCGTGGCGAACAGCAGGATCTCCCCTGTGCTGGTGGGGGCGACGGCCGGGTGGAACCCCTCATCGCCGGGGGTGGTGATGATCACGATCTGGTGGCTCTCGCTCAGGTCAATGCTCCCGGAGTTCAGCAAGGTCTCGAAGTCAGTCAACAGATCCTCCGATGTCTGCCCCGTTATCAGAGTCTCTGACATTGCGGTGTGTGTGACCCGATGGGGTGGGGTGGGGAGGGGAAGACCCCTCCACTGGACTTCAGGGCCAAGCTGACGCTGCAGTTTGAGTATCAACACCCTCTTGGATCTGCTGTAGACGGTGAATTCGGGGAACAATGAAACTTCTTGAAAGTTTGCTTGCAGGAGTTTACAGGCAGCCTGGACATTTCTTTCAAAAGTTCCCCTTTCCTCTATTGTCAATCTTATTGCATATTTAAACACATTTTTTTTTAAATTAAAAAAGCAGCTACAAATAAATTATAAAACTATATCACTTCGACATGAATGACGACCTATTGGAAGCCAACTGTTGAACAAACAACATTGGGGCTTGGTGGTGAAACGGCCTCTCAGGATGTTTTGCCAAACAGGAAATTTGGCAAATAAAAAGACTGTTGCCCAAACACCAACACATTCCAGCTCCGAGCCTCGGGGCTCATCGGCTCATGAGTCCGCGAGGAAAGGGCCGACAATTCGGCCGTGGCTGAAGTAAACACTGGGGGGGTGTTAGCGAGCTAGCAAGCTAATCTTTTGTCGTCATCTCTCCAGTCAGTGACGTGGGAGCTTGAGCTGCGAGGCCCGGCCGCACTGCCCCGAACACACAACCAGCAGCCCTGCTAACACGGCTAGCTCGAGCCCCGACGACACAACACCGACACAAGTTAGCGAACAACCGGGGAGCGGCGGACAAACTCTCGGTTTAAGTCACTAAAACATCACAATGTCTCCTCGCAGCTCAGTTCAACGGCTGTTAAAACTTTGGAGCGGAAGTCCAACTGGTGAGCTATCGAAATAAAAAAAAAAATGATACATGCGACCCCCCCCCCCCCCCCCCCAAAAAAAAAAATAAATAACCACAAGTCCGGACACAATCTTTTTTCTTTTTTTTTGCAAGTGCACGTAAAGAAGCGACAGCTAGCTCCGCGGAGCAAAGCGCGAGAGAGTTGCACGTGAGGATACAGGGCGGGTTAGCATGCTAGCTGAGTTATTAGCCGCAGTTCTTCAACCCCCTCGTTTTGTTGGGGGCACGCAGGAAGTGTGAAATGTATGAAATAAACCGGGTGAAATGCAAGAGAGTCCTTTTTAAAACAGCGGCCGCCGGTCCGCCGGTCACTCGCACCGGGCGCGGTCCAATTATTAAAAGAAAGAAAGCGCCGGTCCGACCCCGTTAACGGCTGTTATTGTTGTTATTGTCCCAGCTGATCTACATCCAAACGGGACTCTGACAGTTTTCGCGCGAAATCTTTTTTGCCGCGAAACCGGCACGTGCTCCGATGCGACGGTTGCTATTGGTCAACAGGCCTCACTTCCCGCAGGTCGGTACTCGCGGCCTCCCGATTGGTGTGAACCGTTGCCTGTCATTTAGTCGAGCGGCGAGTCATCGATGCGACGGTGCATTCAGGTCCAACGCAAAAATCCGCATTCCCGATACGTTAGTTTTGTTACTATTTAACGCACAATTGATTACACTCCATATCGCGCAAAATGTGTCCCAGTAAAACTACTGCGCTTGACGCTGCTGCGCTCAAAACCCAAAGTGCGTCACGCCCTATTTCAATGAAGTGACACGTGAGAAAATGCCATTTGGAGCGACGCAAAACCTCAACCGTGACTTCTCGACGGCTTCAGACAGACACACAAGCTCTACCTCCCGCCGGTAAACATGTCCCAACCCCCGTCAGTCCATTGCGAACATTTATTCGGAAACCTTTGCCTCCAAATACTTTGCTTGAGCGTGTCTCGCTGCACTTTCCTAGCGAGGGGGGGTAGTGCGCCTCAACGGGCAGCCCCTGCTAGTCGAGCGCCGATAGCGCAAGAAAGAGGAGCTGCAAGATGGCGCAAGCTATATTTGAAGTGCTTGAAGGTAGGCACAATTTGTTAACAACCACGTAATTACAGCTGTAATAAAACGCCGGGCGCATTTCAAACAGCACCAACGTACCGGGGACCGTTTCCCACGTGAATAGAAGTCACTATGAAACGATACAAATGCGTCTGGTTCAGTTATAACGATGGAAACATCCCAGAGGGAGGAGTGACTGACTGTAAACAAACACACAGATTGATTATTGCTCAGACCTGATGGGCAGCTCGCGCCTGGGAGTCGTTTTCATTATATTGATCATCATCATACGTTGATATTTCTGCAGTGTGCCCTTCTGATGACAACACTGTACTGTTGCTGTAGTAGGCCTTCTATAAGGGCTAATGGTGTGTCTGTGTTGGTCGGTATGGAATTTACAGCGACCAATATTAGTTCCCTGAAGTATTCGTTATTATTAATAGTAGATGTGTGTATATTATTCCCCATATGCATCATAAGATCAATAGAGGATGAGTAGAGCTGAAGTAGCTGGAGATAAAGGTGCTGATTTTGATTTAAAGGCTAACTAGACAAATGCATATATTTTCATATTTTCATAGTTCTAGTGAAACGTGCAAGTATCGCGTGTTTAGAATACAATGAAAAAGCATGGGACTTATTACATGATTCTCCACCCTCCTCTTCCTCCTCTTCCTCAGGCATGGACAACCAGACAGTGCTGGCGGTCCAGTCTCTGCTGGACGGCCACGGTGGAGTCCCTGACCCGAACAATCAGAACGTCTCCGGGACGTCCACGTTACAGTCCATGGGTCAGTACAGCAAATGAGAGCTGAGATAAAACCAGCTGAATACATACAAATGCTAATGATGTCCAATCGTAATTTAAAACGTGTTCTTATAATGTATTATTGTAATAAAATGATAACAAAAGTCATACGAGAATAAAGAATAAAAAAACGTAAAGTACTTAAATTTGGATTCATTTATTTATTCGGCTGATCACACGTGGCAATGAGAAGCAAATGTAAACCATAATTACACTAGCAGCGTTTGCCTTTATGCCGCTGGTGTTATGGCTTTGCAACTTGTGTTTGTGTCGCATATATATATATATATATATTTATATATTTATATATGTGTGTGTTTTTATAAACGCAGATGACGAGGACGTGTTCCTGTGTGGGAAGTGTAAGAAACAGTTCAATTCTCTGCCGGCCTTCATGACACACAAGAGGGAGCAGTGCCAGTCCAGCGTCCCCTCCCTCTCCACGGTGTCCTTGGCCTCCACCAACGCCTACACGCCAGTGCCCTCGATCAGCTCGGGACCGCAGACCCCTGCCAACAGACAGGTGAGGGGAGTTAGGGGAGTTTTAATGTGTGTGTGTGTATGTGTGTGTGTGTGTGTGTGTGTGTGTGTGGTTGTGTGGGGTAACCTGATATAAATGAATGTGTATGTGGGGACGACGGAGTGGGAAAAAAAAGTTAACAAGTAAATATAATGAACAAAATCAAAGCATCTTAGAAATATTTTTTAATGTATGTAAAAGACAAGAGATGGGAAGAGAACAAAAGAAGAATTACTTGAGACGCATGCTGAAGATGAAGCCATGCGGTGACATTAATTGTGCTTTCTGAGACCACGACAAACATTTGTAATTTCCCGCCGGGGGGTTGACAGTATTTGGCAAAGTGGGTAGGAGGCGTACATTTTTTGACACCAACATGCGTTCCACTCGCTCCTTCTTGCTTGTGTTTTACTCTCATGTTTGTGTGACACTCCCCCGCTCCCACATCAGGTATCCACCTACATCACAGTACCCCCCTCCCCTCTGACACACACTCTGGTCCAGGGCAACGTGCTGGTCAGCGACGACGTCCTCATGTCGGCATCTCAGCCTTCCACCTCCATCGACCAGCCCCATGGCCGCCATGCAGACGCCTTCGCAGGTAGTACGGCGCAACATTACGGATGTGAAGCCACCAAAAAATGGACGATGCACAGCAAAATGTCAATTTTTTTGATGTGCTGTGTTGCAGAGTAACCTGAGCATGCACGCAGCTGGTGTCTCATACCTGCAGCATCACCACCACCACCACCACCACCATCATCATCATCACCAGCAGCAGCAACAACAACAACAGCAACAACAACAGCAACAACAACAGCAACAACAACAGCAACAACAGCAGCAACAGCAGCAACAACAGCAACAACAACAGCAACAGCAACAACAGCAACAGCAGCAACAGCAGCAACAACAGCAACAACAACAACAACAGCAGCAGCAGTCCTCCCACCCCCTGCCCTCCGGCCAAACACCGGCCCACCCCTTCCAGCTGGACAGCCCCGCCCAGCAGCCACTCTCCTCACAGGTCCCAGCAGGCCACAGCAACTCAGTGGTCCAGGTGTACAGCGCACTGCCCCACATGGGCGGGGGCGCAGAGATCACGCCCTTAGGTCTGCAGCCTTTCCATCCCGTGCATACGTGAGCGTGAAACATTAATGCGCCGTTTCCATCCCAGCCCTTTTTTTCTGGCTCGAAGGCGAAGCGGCACTCAGCCTCGTCGTGTCTCCCTCCTCAGGTGCCAAGTCAGTGCGTGGAGAGCCAGTCGTACACGACCCCCCCCCGGTCTACAGCCCCGGGAAAGCAGGGCGCCCAAAACGAAGACCTGCGGCATCACCGCCAATCTGACGGAGCTGGGCGACTTCGAAAAGGTCATCATCCCCAAGCGGTCGAGGAGCAGCAAAAAAAGCTCTGAAGGAGCCACAGGTGTGTGTGGGTGAGAGGGGGGTGACCTTTTGAAAGGACTGAAGATATTCATAGCTGATATTCTGTGCTTTCACAAACTAAAAAAACGTCAATGAAGGGAAATGATCTGAAACAACATTTATATTATATCTAATATATTGCTAGTAATGCTACTGTCACAGCTTCCACCACGAAGGAAAAACACATTCATGCCACACTGCTATTGTTAAATTCGTACAACATATAATATATATATATAATATATATATATATATATATATATATATATATATATAGTATATATAATAATGACCATGCATATGAAATGTACAAGGATGATTGTAAGATCAAAATGTGCTCACGCAATTTCCGTCCTCAGCAGAGCAGCTGAAAGGAAACGTTCCGAAGCTGAAATGTAATTTCTGCGACAAAATCTTTTCGAAAAACTTTCGATCTTCAGCAGCACATTAGAAGGTGCGTTACTGGCCAGCACGAGGAGGCTTCCACCCAGGATGGGAAAATAAGATTACTCCGTTTGCCTCTCCAGTAAACTTATTCTTTCTTTTCTCCAGTCACACGGGAGAGAAACCGTTCCAGTGCATCGTCTGTGGCCGAGCGTTTGCCCAAAAGTCCAACGTGAAGAAACACATGCAGACACACAAGGTTCTAAATAGTTTGTGATAATACCCTATTATTATTATTATTATTATTTTTTAACTCAAGCTTACAAATTCTTACAAACAAGTAATAACCCTCCTCAGAGTTTCAGCCAATGCTAGCCCAGACGTCTACTAATTTGACCGTTTGCTAAGCCCCGCCCCCTATTATTGACTTGCACATGTACCGCTGCAGAATTCACAGACCACCTCTGAAACAATAATGCCCTTAATTTGAGTCGGAGGCGGACAAGTGCAGACTTTATCGCTTCTAGTCGATCGTTATCAGGTGTAGCTAGTTGGCTAATGAAGCTAACGTTAGCGCCAAGAGTTCATTTAAAACACAGCTAAGCACACGAGATTACCGCTTTTAACAAAGAGAACCGTGTTCTGTATAATGGCGACATACATTTAATATTGTGTGTTTTTTCTTTTAATTGGGGCTAAAGCCGGTTGCCGGAGCATCTGCATGAGTCTAAACTCGTACATCGCAGCGTCCAGGACTTTGGTCTACAATGCTAACGTTTCCTGCGTACGCCAGGGGTCACAAACACAATGTTTAATCCCTTCCTTACACCTTTTCTCTTATAGCTTGGGTTTTGAAAGCTTTGTATACTCTGATCGGTCATGGCTAGTTAGGGGTGCTAAGCTATGATTGGACAATATAACTGTTTTCAGGGGAGGGGGGGGAGGGTTTAGCATAAAATTGTTAATTACCGCGGTGGTAAAACCGTATCGTAAAGAATGTCCTTATTATTATTGTTTTCATGAGACGTGAACGCAGCGTCGTGCCAACAACACGGTAAGAACAGCGGATCTTTATCTTTAAGGTGTGGCCCATGGGTGTGGCCAGCACGGTGTCCAGATTACCAATCACAGTCAAGGTGGTACCAGTGTCGTCCAATGAGGAGGAGGGGGGCGTGGAGCAGCAGCAGCAGCAAGGTGAACCGGAGGAGGAGGGGTCACAGCAGCAGAACTGTCAATCACAACCAGAGGAAGAGGTCGTTCAAACAGGTAAAATCGGTTGAACAATATTCATGCGTGATATGTAAATGATATTGATGAGCACATGCACTCAGATGCCCGATTATTAGGTACACCTTGTTAGAACTCTCTACATTAACCTGCAATAAATGCTGGATCTAATTATAAAAGTAATGACGGCTACTGATCCAGCATCAGATTTACAGCTCTGGCCCTGACAGCGAGATGCAATGCCTGATTTACAGAAGCTCCGGTGGAATCGGAGGAGAGCGCGGCCGAGGCTCCGGCCGATCCGGAGTGTACGCAGAACGGGCATCAGGTGCAGGTGCAGTCCAACCAGGACCAGCAGTGCCAAGCTCCGACCAAGCAAATCGTTGTGATCGACAGCTCCTACCAGTGCCAGTTCTGCGCCAGCAAGTTCAAGACCTACTTCCAGCTCAAGTCTCACCTGACCCAGCACAAAGGGGAGCAGGTGAGAGCAGAGTCCACACGTTCACTCACTCTTTGTCTCGTTTTTTGGGGATTTTATTTCTTCCACGGCGAGATTTAATAACCGCCGCCCCCCCCCCCCACCGCAGGTCTACAAGTGTGTGTTGAAGTCCTGCTCCCAGACCTTCCAGAAGTTGGATCAGTTCCTGGAGCACATCAGGACGCACCAGGAGCAGCTGACCTACCGCTGCCACCTCTGCAGCAAGGAGTTCCCCTCGCTGTTCGAACTGGGAGTCCACCAGTACTCCCACTGCTTCTGCCCGCAGCAGAGCACACGCAAGGAAACCAGCATCTACAGGTGGGCTCGATCTCTCACATTTGTGTAACTTCCGTATTGATTAGAGCAGAATAGAAGGGGGGTGGGGGGCACCACTGGCATCCCAAAGTTGGTACATCCTTCTTATCCCTAACAAAAAAAACACCCCTGTTTTCACCTCAGGTGTGTCAAGTGTCAAAGCCGATATTCGACCCAGGAGGCACTGGAGCAGCATCTACTGACCGCGTCGCACAACTTTCCCTGCCCACACTGTCAAAAGGTAAGAGTCTGCCATGTTTCGTTTATTCAAGTCACAGCGGAAGACCCCCCCCCCCCCCGCGGCGTCTCATCTTTTTCTCGTTGCTGGCCGTCAGGTTTTCCCGTGCGAGAGGTACTTCCGACGCCACCTCCCCACGCACGGCGTCGGCGGGAGGTTCAAGTGTCAGATCTGCAAGAAAGCCTTCAAGACGGAGCACTACCTCAAACTGCACACTCGCATTCACTCAGGTCTGAAAGACTTCCAGGAAGCATTCTGTGTCCCCTTTGTGTGAAGACCCATTGTGCCGGCTTCCTCAGCGTTATTCTCGCTGACTCGTTTCTTTAGGCAGCACTACGACCCAGCTCTGCACTTTATTCCTGTCACACCAGAAAATGTAGCAGCGACAGAAGGAAGAAGCTTTGTGTTAAAATAAGGAAGTGGTCAATAAAACCTGCCTCAGTAAACTCATTAAAGTCATTAAAATGTCAGCATTTTGAAAAGCGTTGGGAGGCTGCGCGCAATAGCAAGACGCTTGCTAGAGGAAAGAGTTCAGGAACATTCACACACTTGTACAGCACATCATTTAAAGGCCACGAATGAAAGTCAAGGTGTGAGTTTGATGCTGATCCCCTTTTTTCCAGGTGAAAAGCCATACAAATGCTCCCTCTGTGAGGCGACGTTCAACAGGAAGGACAAAGTGAAGCGACACATGCTCATCCATGAACCCTTCAAGAAATACAAGTGTCCCTTTAGGTGAGGAAAAAGCCCAAATAGATGATTTCACTTCCCTCGTTTTCCTACTTCCTACTTTTATTCAATGCTATCGTTCTGTTTCTTGGTCTTCAGGACACATGTGGGCTGCACCAAAGAGTTCAACAGACCCGACAAACTCAAGGCCCACATTCTGTCACATTCTGGTGAGTGAATAATATCCAGCCATCGTTTTCATCCAATCAAAGAGGACCGATAATTGCTTATGATATTGTCGTGAAGTCGTAGCAATAGTGAAACATCCTTTCCAACATAATGTGTGTATACTGTATATAAAAACAAAACAAAATGATAAGATCGAATGCGTTATATAAAAGGTGGTCACCTAGAAATATTGCTGTCGGATGACAATACCTGAGACTTGACTGGAAATCAGAAGGGCAATAGATTAAAAAAAAAGATAGAAATAGCATCTTTAGAAGTAGAAGTAGCTTAAATTGAGAGAGTTGCGGTTCTATACATTACAAGTTTGCATCAGGCACGACCTGAAAGTAGGGAACCCCTTTATTCGTATCAAAATGACATTATTACCGTGACTCTCATGAACTCCTCTTCCCTCCAGGTATCAAACCCTACAAGTGTCTTTTTTGTCAGAAGGCATTCAGCCGCAGGGCGCACATGCTGGAGCACCAGCAGTCTCACACGGACAACTACCGCTTCAGGTGCTCCACCTGCAACAAAGGCTTCACCCGACAGAGCTATTACAGGGACCACAAGTGTCCTGCAGCGGGGAACGGGACGGGGACCGAAGGAGGGGCCGAAGACGAGGAGGAAGACGAGGAGGAAGACGAGGAGGAAGACGAGGAGGGAGACGATGAGGGAGACGAGGCCGCCGCCGGCGTAACGGTGCCAGAGGAGAAGGCAGGAGAGGACGACGGGAGGAGAAGCATGTTCTTCAGGAGAGAAAGTATGCCGGGAGGTGACGACGGGGAGATTGACGACAGCTCCAGGGGCAGCCAAGAGCAGGCGGACACACACGAGGAGGAGGAGGAGGAAGAGGAGGAAGAGGAAGAGGAGGAAGAAGAGGAGGAGGAAGAAGAGGGAGAGGAGGAGGAGAGGACTGACGAGGGTTGTCAGGCTGCAATGACTATCACCAGCATCGAAGGACAGGAGGAGGAGGAGGAGGAGGAGGAAGAGGAGGATGATGATGATGCAATGGAACATGGTGGCATGGCGCTGGATCAGATTCAGAGCAGTGACCAAAACTGTTTGCAGCAGCCATGTTTGTAGTTTTTAATGTCATCTTAGCTGGAACGTTTTCTGCTCATGGACCAAACGAACCAAGCTATCCATTATTATTTATTTTTTCTAGTCTGGGAAATCATTATTTGTTTTATATTAAAACGTTACGCACACTGCTAGTGTTACCTTGTAGATCTATACTGTCAAAATGATCAGTGGACCTTTTCCATGTACTGGTGGACAATTGTTGTGCAAGATAAGCCACAGTGGTTCTTTTAAAAACGTCATAATGTCAAAAGTAATGGAAGTTTCTTCATGGATTTGATGTCGCAGAAAGTAAATTATTTTAAGCTTACCCGTGTCTCAAAGTGTATTTGTGTCCGTAGAAAGGTTCTTAACCCTCCTGTTATGTTTGTTTCTTAGGTACAGCAATGATGTTCCCGGGTCAATATGACCCGGTGAATGTTGAATCATCCAAAAGTTGTCAGAAACCAAAAGATCCTAAGGAGTATAGTTTTTACCTCATCACCAACACCTTTACTAACAATTCAATCAGTTTTTACAGGAATGGAGTTATTCACCCTCCTTAGATCAGAGTTCAATTGGGATAACTGACTCGTTCTAATGAAAAATACATGTTCAAACAATTGTTTAGGTACTTTGGAAAGATCTAGATATAAATTGCATTAGTCTACCATAACATGTATTTTCTCCTAAATTTTATTTGCATTTTGAAATTTTTTTTTTCATGGGGTGATGTAGATAAATGGAGATGAGACACCTGTGCTGTTCAGGGTCATATTGACCCGCTCACTCAAAATCAAGCCAAATGAGTCATAAGGATTTGTATTGAAAGTAAACTTTAGTTATATTTATTTATAGTGTTAAGATACATCAATTATATCATAAAAGATGACCAAAGGCCAGCGAGCAGTCGTCTTGGTGCAGTCGTATGTATCTGCAGTGTGTTGTTGGGAGGACTGCTCAGCAACCCGTTGGGATGTTTCGCCCCTCCTCTGCTAAGTGTGGGCTCAGTTTTCCTGAGGGGAAAAATAAAGGATCCCGTCAAAATAGTATCTGTATTTCTCGCACAGGTGGCGTCGTTAGAAAGAGAGTGTGTGTGCGTCTGAGATTGGGATGAAATAGGGTGTGTGTCATTCTGTCAGTCAGTCAGACAGTCTATTAGAAATCCTGTAGCACCATATTTATTAGGAGAGACATGAAAGAAACCCTTACATTAGTGTTTCATGTCCAATAAAGGTTTATTTAGGGGGAAAGTGAGAAGATAAGAAACATTGTTTAGTCTGGAAAGTGTGGTTCACGTGGGCTGATGGGCACATAGCAGGATAGAGATGAGTTCCCATAACAACCACCTGATATTTTTGTTTAAAGTTTGAAATGTGTACAACTTTATATATGGGGCTGTGAACAGGTGTGTGTGTGTGTGTGTGTGTGTGTGTGTGTGTGTGTGTGTGTGTGTGTGTGTGTGTGTGTGTGTGTGAGAGATGAATGTGGTGAAACATGGTGTCACATGTAATGAAACAAATGGTCTAAACTTGACACTTGACACATGATATTTTTGTATTATTTTTTGTAAAGTTGATTACACTAAATAAGTTAAGCGGAAGAAGCTTTATACAGAAAAAGTACTTACAAATATTTTTCCTAGATCTTCAAACTTTGAAACGGGTCAATTTGACCCGCAATATAACAGGAGGGTTAAACTGATGCGGATGATCAGACGGACATGTGTTTGTTGTTGTTGTTGTTGTTGTTGTTGTTGTTGTTGTTGTTGTTGTTGAGCCCGCTTCCCCTCAGCTGTCCAACGAGTGGGAGCACAAAGCAATAAGAACTATGTCCAAATGCATATTTAGTCATATGCACACGAGCAGGTCCAGAGTGGTGCGTGCTGCCCAATTCTACCTTCCACCATGTAGATGATGTCACCAGATACTGGAATTACCCGAGCTTTGTGATAAATAATGAAAACATGTTGAAATAACCAAATGCTGGATATACAAATAGCCTAAATGTATTATATAGTTACATATTTAATTCAAACACGTGCATAATACGTCTAATTCCTTTAAGGGTTCGACAAATAGATATTGTAGAGGTTTCATGTGAGTAGAGTGAATACTATTAACTAAGTTATTGGTATTTAAAGTACAATTATATTATATTTATGCCAAAGAATGTAATATATTGGGACAAAATAGAAGACATGACCTAACCTATAGGAGTAGAATAAACGTCCGAAGAATGACAATACATTTAAAGTTTATGGCTTACTCTATAGAGCCTTTAAAGTCAAGCGAGGTACATTTCATTTTTAGAGCCAAATATCATAATTTTTTAAAACATACGACATCATCGCTCTAAAAAAGCATTGAACAGGAAAAAAGGGAGAACCCTAGATAAGAACAACAGAGGAGCGATCCCTCCTCCAGGAGTACTGTACGCAGTTAATATTAAGACTAAGTAGACATGGCTGCTTTATACACACACACACACACACACACACACACACACACACACACACACACACACACACAGGTTACAACTCATGGATACTAGTCACTCAGAAGGAGAAGGGACAGGCACTGGGAGAGGAGGCGGCCATTGCTCACAGCTCACTCTGCCGAGACGGTTCAGATCAAAGAGCACCGGCCAGGGGGGTCCGAGGGTCCGGACAGGAAGCCACGAAGCACGGATTTGCTTCCTGTCCGGACCAGTTTGGGATTTTAGCGTGTGTCAATGCATGGTTTCATTTGTTTTATTATTTATTTTTTATTTTAAGTTTTATATTTATATATAAATATTGAACCATTCAAAGTGCCTGGGGAGGTAGTTCCATGTTTTGGCAAAGGGAGAACACGCCATTATCAAACGCAAGTTCATTTGATTGTAATTGTAGTTTTTGCAATTTTCAAGCGGTGTTCTTGAAATATGGGATTTTAACATGTTTTAATAAACAGATTTGTGTTCTTCTTACTTTGCTTTTTTGAAGGTTTTCTTTTTGTTGTTTAGGTGTTGAATTTCTTATGTGTTGACATAAGAAATTGTGTTGCATGTTTTAAGTTCCAGGGGCAGCCAAGAGCGGACACACACGAGGAGGAGGAGGAGGAGGAGGAGGAGGAGGAAGAGGAGGAGGAGGGAGAGGAGGAGGAGAGGACTGACGAGGGTTGTCAGGCTGCAATGACTATCACCAGCATCGAAGGACAGGAGGAGGAGGAGGAAGAGGAGGATGATGATGATGCAATGGAACATGGTGGCATGGCGCTGGATCAGATTCAGAGCAGTGACCAAAACTGTTTGCAGCAGCCATGTTTGTAGTTTTAAATGTGATCTTAGCTGGAACGTTTTCTGCACATGGACCAAACGAACCAAGCTATCCATTATTTTATTTTATTTTTTCCCCACATATTTCAAATTGCTTGGGTTTTCAATTCTCAAATATGTACATAATTAATGTAGATAATAGATCAACAAACGCTAAAATGAATAAATATTAAATTAAAGAAATTTCTTTTAAATTAAAATGAAATATTTTAATATTTTATTGTGAAAATTATAATAAAAAAGAAAAACTAAGTAAATGCATAAATTGATGTTAGTATTATATTAGATATAATAGATTAAAAATGTGCAGGTACTCAATAAATAGAAATATATTTCACACTGACACAAATTATTGTATTAATTTGAGGCAAACACACACATTTTTTATTTAATTTATTAAGGTGACAATTTCTATATTACACATCTTTCATGTACATCGGCAATTAAACAGGAAAAAGAAAATATAGTGTTACCATAAACCTCTTAAACCTTTCTTTTACAAAAGCAAATTTGTTATTGACACCATTTACAAGTTGTTTTCATATACAGGAGAGTGAGAGTGGTTTAGTTGCACATGGAGGATTCCGAAAAAAAATTAAAAATTAAAAATAGAAAGCGGTGAATTATGATATTCACACATTTGTTTAACTTCTACATCCCTGGGATTTAAATGTGTGATCGACCCAGAACACGATTTAAACAATACTCTGAAAAAATGTAAATAGGCAACTTTACCTATCACCTTTTAATCAAGATACATTCGTTATATTACACTGATTTTTGTCTCAGTAGTTGTTATCCCGGCTGAAGCCACAATTAGCCTTCGGGAAGAAAAGGCCGTGTGTCATCAACTCGAGTGTTTTAGCTTTTCCACACCGGTGCAGCTTCTTCAAAAGAACTCGTCAAACTCCTCGTGGTCTCACTTCTCCACAGCCGGGCCGAGAAGGACCGACCAGGACCGGAGTCCACAGGATCAATTTGAACCAGAAAGCCCACATCAATACATCAATAATCTAGTGTGAGCGTCATGTTGGTTTAAAAAGAAGAAAAAAAAAGAAAAAGGATACCTGATGCCTGGAGGAGGAAATAAGGCAACCTGAGGGCTAATGACAAACATCTCACCACGCATGTGGAACACGAGCTCAGAGTCACGAACAACCAGGACTGGAGGCCCCACATGCTGAAGAAAGAGGTGGAGGGATATTTGTAGTTTTTAAAGTGCTGTGCTTTGTCAGGTCTACAACTCCTGCATGTTCCTCAGTAACCACACCCGTCTTTTCAGTGTGCAATTATCCAATTAAAAAAAAAGAAAAAAAAGAAAGAAAAGAGGATACTTCAAAACGAGCGACCACACCACCATGTGGGTTTGTGTGTGTGCGTCTGTTTTCATAAGGACGAATCATATTCAAAGTATGCACGTCTTGAACACATCTTCCAAATTGAAAACATAGCCACGTGCATAATTTCACTGCGTTCCAGACATTCATTTTGAAGCAGTATCTTTGTCTGTTAAATGTGACCGTTATGAAGTGAAAATACTGAAAAAAGGTACATTTTCTTTAAAAAATAAAAATAAAAAAAGTCCAGTGAGTAGGATTCAGGGGGAAATATTGGTAGATATGGAAAAATTCACAACTATGACTACAAATAGTTTTTCGTTAGCTTAGAATGAACCCTTCCCATCTTCGTAGAGCTTTTGCTTGTGGTTCCCGAGTCTTGAAGTCAATGTTTGTTTTATTTGTGACTATCTTGTATAACAAAACGTGCCACAGAGCGATTTCCTGCAGAAGTGACTTCTTTGATTTCCCGAAATCAAAAGGAAATAGCCTGGCGTCTTTTGTTGAGCGAACCAGGGCACTGCTGACTTCCTGCCAAAATAAATACAGCATCCCTGAACCGGTTCCCCTCCCGGACTCGTTTCTAGTCACCCAGAACGGATTCAAACGGTACCCGAAGGCCACCGTAGTGGGTGGGGTATTCAGTTGGTTGCAATCTGCTACCTGACCACTAGATGCTGCTAAATCCTACACACTGTTCCTTTAAAGTGTAAAAAAAAAAAAAAAAAGTTTTAAAACACAACACTGCATCTCTTCACCCCCCCCCCCCCCCAATGATTTCTAAATTTCGCATTTATTTTTCCTTCATTTATTTAAAAATGAGGTTAAAACTATCACCTTCCTTCAAATGCTACATATGTATGAGGAGCTACTTGTTTTGCAAAATGTCTGCATTCAAAATGTCATTAAAGATATTACCCAAACAGTTTTATTTGTTTTTGGTTTGACTTGCATTTGGTGTTTTTTCACTGTTCACTATATTTTTTTAAGTTTATTTTTGTAATTTTTTTTTAAAGTCAAATACTCAATACACTCAAGTCATCTTAAAATACTTACTTCAACCACACTGAATTTCCTGTCTTTAACAAGTGTGTTTGATGCTTATATATAAAGAGGAATATCTTTACTCCAATCCAGGAGGTCCCATTCCCCGTCACAGTTTACAAACACTGTCCCTATAAAACTAGGGTCAGATTACGTTCTGTTGAAGTCCTTCACAGCTCCCAACACTATAAATAATGGAGGCACCAATACTTTGAAAATTACCGAGTGATTCGCATATCAAATACTCCAGAACCGGGAACAGAAAAGGGGTTCTCCCGCATCAGGCGTGTCGCCCCAAATCTCTTTACAGCAACAAGATGGTCTGTTATTGAAGCATTCATTTTGGGGGTGGAGGGGTGGGCACGCCGTAAACTAATCACATCATTTACTATTGTCACATGTTACCGTTCAAAAAGATCCACTTTAGCCATGAGCAGACACGCAGATCGAAGTGAGAGAGATTTGAGGATGGGATGGACACTGACAATGATGTGGATGATGCCAGCAAAAGAAGAAAAGAAGAAAAATGGATGAAACAATCTTAGAGCAACAAAGTTCGCTTTTTTTGGGGTGAAAATCAACCCTGTTTGGACATTTACAAGTTGCTTTAATGCAGAGCAACTCAATAAGAAGAAATCAGGAAGTCACTAATGTTAGAACCCGTGACCCTTCCGGTCGAACACTGGTGGTATTTATTCCATCGCACTCCTGCAGCCGCGATGCCAGCCTCTCCCGGTTGCTCTCACTCCTGTCCGAAGCCTTCCGTCTCCTCGATGGCAAACATCAGCTTCTCCTTCATTTGCTCGTAGCTCTTGTAGGGCGGCAAGTCCAGCCTGTTGAAGCTGGGAGGGTTTAAAATGCATTTGTTCAGCTTGGCATTGGGCTCACTCTCCTCAGGCAGTACAACTCCTCAAGAGCTGAATGGGCATCATACGTGACTGATGTGACCCATAAAGAACAACATTTCTCCTGGTCTTTTTCTTGTTGCTGGCTGAGATTATATACACAAGCAAACAAACCAAACTATAGCAGGAGTCACCACGGCGTGTGTGTGTGTGTGTGTGTGTGTGTGTGTGTGTGTGTGTGTGTTCTAGTCTGGTTTGCATGAACTCACCACGTGTGACTCCTGGGGAGCCAGTTTTCTTTTCCCACCTTCTCAATACAGAACTTCTGGGGACCGTTGCTTCCTGTAAAGTGGAATGGAGGTCAAGGTTCAATTCAACACACCATCGCCAGACAGTTTTAAGAAACTGGGACAAAACCAATCTGATGCCACTGAACAAAAAAAAAAAAAAAAAAAGAAGCAGAACAGACGTCCTCGCTGAATATTCCATGAAGCATTATCCACACTCTGGTCTAGACACATATTTCAGCTGCATTTGGAATGCCATGCCATCTGATATGGTTATAAAAAGCTGGAGTTATTACCCATAAGGTCGGCAAAGCCTCCGACAGGCAGGCGACAGGTCCCGGTGACAAACTGCAGCAGCCTCATCCTCTTCTCATTGTCCATCTCCTTTATAAACTGCAGAACAAAGTGGCGTCATTTAACAGCACCATAAAGAAAAGGACGATGAGGGGAGAAAGATGGTTCAAGGGATAGGGATATATATATATATATATATATATATATATATATATATATCTCTGTCCGTTAATGTAAAAGGTTTATTAACAGGTGACGGCTGCAGACGCACACCGACCTGCCAGAACCAGATGATCTGTTTGCTGCTCCGAGCGTAATGTCTGTAGATGGTGCTTCTTTGCCAGTCTGCAAGGTCGATCTCCTGCATACCACACAGCATCACCTGTAACAGGACACACGTTTATTAATAGCAAAAGATTCATTTGTATTTTTTTAATATATATATATATATATATATATATATATATATATATATATATATATTCCATCAGCTCTCACACACACACACAAATTAAATGTACAGCACAAGAAGTTCAGATGTCAGACCGGTCTCGTCACCATAACACATCAGGTATCACATAAATGATAATCCATACCTCGAGCTCTTTAGCATCAAAGTACTGCAGGTACTGCTGAGGGAGGACTTCGTTGAAGCCTTCAAAGAAAGCCTGCGTCTGCTCTTCCACTCCTCTGGACATCCTCCACTCTGCTACCAGCCTGCAGGGGGCGACAGAGGCAAATAGTCACATGTTACACTCCCTCATCATACACTCCCTTAACATTAGAAATACAGAGCTATATTACATTATAGGTTTCACGGAGTAAAACCAAAAGTAAAACCAAGCTCACATGATGAAAATTACTGAATTATATCAACAATCCACCTGATGTACTCCTCCTTGTTCTCCTCCGTGACCTGGAGGTCTCCTCCTCCTGTTTTCAGCTCATGGGTGGAGATTTCCCCCAAGATCTCTTTGTCAACAGAGAAGAACATCTCCAGCCCGCACTCCTCGATGTTGTTGTCCCTGAAGGGCAGCACAGACAATTACAGCACAACTGCTACAACACCGTACGCCATCCGTTTGCCAGATATGACAAGACGTGTCCATCAAATTGAAAGATGTTCAAACTCTTTGAAGAGTTGTAGCAGGAAGGGGGGGGGGGACGACTTTCTTGCACTGATTGTTTAATGTTCTTGTCCAATGTTGCACCACCCGCCATGACAAATTCCTTTATGAAAACATACTTGGCAATAAAGGGTTCTGATTCTGATCAAGAATCCTCAAACACATTCAGGGAGATAAAAAAAACGAGGCCGCTGTGTCAGATACCCAAATTAACTTTTGAGTAAAGCATGAAATACAAAAACATTTTGGAACCCGAGATGCACAACAACGTGAACGATCTAATACCACAAATCGTACTTCTATTATTTCATGATTAACCACAGAGTGAGGAAGGTCCATCTTGTTGTACCACACGGCTCTCCGTACTCACTTGATCCACATGAGGGAGTTGTAGAACTCCGGGTCTATTGACTCCAGGTCTTTGAGGGCCAATGGCTTGTTCAGGATGCGCTTGTAAAATGGCAGTGAGAAACCAGTGTCGATGAACTTGCTGTGGAAAAGAGCCTGAGGGGGACAGAAAACCACACACACACACACACACACACACACACACACACACACACACACACACACACACACACACACACACACACACACACACACACACACACACACACACACACACACACACACACACACACACACACACACACACACACACACACACACACACACACACACACACACACACACACACACACACACACACACACACACACACACACACACACACACACACACACACACACACACACACACACACAACCACACACACACACACACACACAGTTTTCTCTTCCATGGTTTCCGTTATCAACACGTCTCCGGCGACGCAGCATTACGATGAACTTTCTTGACTATACTACGTGACATAAACAAACACATTGCAAAAAAATTATAATAATAAAAAAAGACTAACCATGGCAATGAAGCGTCCTATGAACTTGAAATATTTGAGGTGGTCAGGGTTGATGTAGGAGGCAGGGTTGATCTGGAGACAGTAGTTATCTTTCCCGGCATATTCGAACAGGCAGTACATGGGGTTCAAAACCTCATGAGACAGTAGGAAGAACCACTCCCTGAGAGAGGACGATGGCACAGAAATGAGGACAGGACATCGCCACATAGCTCACAGCATAAACGGGAGGGATAGTTCCCTTTAGTGCAGTTACAGAAGGAGTAGTAAACACATTCGTGTTACAACATTTAAGAAATAACCCTCTCAAAAAGGTATGGAAAGGGAATTTTGACGTAAAGGTTTTGGAAAAGAGAAATATTTTCAGTTTAATTTAGTTAACTAACACTGTCAATATCTAAATAAGTATTAATGAGGACCAAGGCAACTACAATAAACAATACATTTACCTGGCAACGCCTCCGTAGTCGAGGCCTTCTTCTCCCGGGAAGATGATCCATAGCCTCCTACGCAGATCTTGAGCATTGAAACTCATTATCTAAAATATAAAATAGAGACAATGCATTGATGGGGTTCATCACTGCCACCAAAATAACATTTCTATTTATCATTGCTTAAGGCAAGGCACTCAAGTAACTCAGTGTGAGCGACGACATACAAGTAGTGTTCAAGTATAGAAAAACAAAACTAAGTTATAAAGAAGACCAGTTAAAAAAAAAATAGTATAACAGTTAAGAGATTACTTCTAAATAATAGGTTATGTTGTAACTGTGGCACCAAGAATGTACCATTCTAAAATAACTCATTAATTAGTATTAGTTTTTATTACACAGATTAATTGTGTGTTACAAACAAGGCGACAGACATCACTGGTAGAGGATAATATCAGTGTTCAGTGAGCTCTGTGTGACTGGCTGCTGGGGCGGGACACTGTACCTGCTGGAAGGAGTCCTCAAACAGGGTTTTTCTGGTTACCGTGATCTTGATGTGTTGAGGCATCGACAGTTGCTGAGGGAAAGAAATTAAAATGGGGAACGCATCAAAGCACGTAGTCACGGTATGTGCTTTTAGTTGACATGTGACATGTTGGATTGGGCAATCGTGTGCCATAATGTCAAGACTCAAAGTGACCTTGGCAGTAACCTCCAACAGCACAAAATATCTACAACTTTGTTTGGCTCCGAGCATGAACGGAGGCGCGCTGCTGTACTCCCCGAAACCCCAGGGTGGCGTAAAAAAACAACTGTGAAGAATCTCAATAAGACGAGGAGTGGAACCCGGAGATAAGCCCTGAGGCTGTACGTGGAACCGGTCTAAAGTCATGAACTAAACTCCAAGGGTTGTAATGATCTGTAAATTAATATCTCATATTCGTGAGATGAGATTACTTTATCGCCTTTGTACAAGTCAAGTATTAAAAAGCATTGTAAAGAAACAGGTTGAATATCCTGTAAACAATGTTAAGACCTCTTGTTTCTAAAGCGTTTAAAAACTAAATTACATCGACATGCAAACAGTGCTTTTATCAGTGAACCTTTTGACATTCTTGACTCAAAAACTCAGGTTCACGACCACACGCCGGCATCCTAAATTAAATAAGCAGTCTACTGAGGCTCATGATTGATAAAGCTGGAGGAGAAACACTCCAGGACAACGACCCAGGAATCCTGTCAAACCGCTCCAACTCTTACCTGGCACCAGAATCTGAAGTACTGTACTTTGGCTTTGAAGTCTCGAACGTAGGTGATCTGAGGTCCGTTTTCACTGTGAAGGTAAAGAAGCACAGACAGACTCTTAATGTGTTTTAATACCTTAAAGCAGGATACATTGTTATCTTAACTTGTCTAACGATCAATCCATGATGTCTATCCCCGGCAAAGGGATGAAAGTATGTGTGAAAATGTTTGAAATGAAAATTTTTTTTAAAAAAAAGGTATTTAACAGAAAAAGTATTTAAAAAGTATGCCAACAGAAGCCCCATTTCTCTCCTTACTGAACAAAAAAAGTATGATTTTGTATTGAAAGTGCGGAGCTGACAGTTAAAGCGACAGGTGCTTGAACGGAGCGTTTCAGACACAAATATATTCAAAGTATGAGGAAAAAATAAAGTAATTTTTGAACATTGAAGCATGTAAACATGTTCCGGCAGCAACCCGTAATACAAGTATGGAAACGAGCTAAAGAAGTCTCCTTTAAAGTTCCCGTCAGTTTGTATCGTCACACTCGGATTCGCTTCCACCAAACAGTTTTTTCCACTGCTGGAACCATAACAAGGTAATTACTCTCCAGTTATATTATGAGCGAGTTCAGCGACAGTGACTCATCCAGAGATCTGCGTAAACACAACCACCTCGTAGAGTACAGTTGCTGGTGCTGCATGTTCAATAAGTGTCAAATACTTTAGGGTGACGCAAATTAGTAGAATATTAAAGAAAACATCCCAATTAACCTCAATTAAATATTTTAGTCTCAACACCAGCTTCGTCTTGGGCACAAACACTTTGGTTTTCTCTGGCTGACACACTCATCAGTTAATTATTTCTGGCATGCAGAAGTGCTGGAAAGATTACAGGCAGAGAGTTATTGACGGTCACGTCTGGCAAAAATGAATCCAAGAAACAATATTTTTAAAAGGAGCTACTAGTATACATGTGATACTGACAAGTCCACCCAGAATCCACCCCAGTTATTTAGTCTGAACTCTCTTCATCGGTTTCAACCTCTTGGTGATTTCCTGACATTCCTTTCAGAATATCTTCACTACAGGAAGCATTCGGTTGTTAAAGGCGTTATGGTACTATGGGGAGTCCTTTGTTAAGCAGGTTTGATGGCGAAATCTTTTTGTGTGCAGGAAGCAGACAAATCTGCAAGCTCATATTATTTTATTTGCTTGGACGGATGGTTTCCCCTCTGGGTTTAGACAGAACTCCAGCAACTATCTTAAATAGAGGCATGGCTGCAGGTGATGTGGAACTTTCTGTTGAAGCCACTGTCGCGTCCGTATTGAACGAACCGGACAATATATATTTTTGCTAAAAGAATAATAATAAACTGTACTTAAAGCTTTTCTTGATGCATTTGCTGCATTTACAACAGGATTTAGTTTGGTGTTTCGCTTTTATTGGTTGGAGCTCTATCCAATTGGGTCGAGAGATCTTATTTCATGATCAGAGATTACTTGATGCCAAAGTAATAACGTTGTGTGATTCTTAAGTCTCAATCTTTTTGAGGAAGCAGAAAACAGAAAGGTGGGACTTACAGTGAGGATTTTCCAGTGCGAGGGTCGATGTAGGTGGTCGCTCTCCTGTTGTGGTCTACAAAGTAGGGAATACCGTCCACGGTGAACCTCATCTCCCAGCCCTCTGGGAGGGGCTTGTCATTAAGCAAACTGGAACAAATAAATAAAGATGAGATCAACATTTAGTGACAAATTGTTTCAGGAGAACCTAAAGTGATAATGAATAGTGGAATAACCAGACTGACCCCTGTGTTCGTGGGTCCTCCCACTGTGTTGCTCGCGTAGGGTGATGTACAAAATAAACTCTACCAGTCGAGTCAGTCCTCTTCTCTAAAAAGACACAGGACCAACAACATAAGAAATAGTCGATTTTTTTAAACTTATGCACTCATAAAAATCCATTTGGGGTGCACACACACAAAAAACCTTAAACTTCCTTTGAAGGTTCTTATGTTTACTGTCAGGTTAAACGAGGTCTCAGAAGCTGTAAAGTTCTTACCCCATCCATGTGGCAGAGGCCCGAGGGGATCAAACTCCTTATTCTGAGTGGCTGACACCGGGTCTTGTTGCTACACAGCGGAGAATCAGAACAATTCGTAAGGATCAAAACCCCACTGACAAGTACAGTCTTGTGTGATTTGATGCACAAACAAACGAAGGAAGTAACTTTGGTTATCCGACCGTAAATGTCCCGAACACAAACATGTTGCTGCAGACAATGTCATTATGTTAAATCAACTATAACCTTGTTCTGCCTACTAACAGAAACTGGGCTTCAGTGTGCATTGAATGCATGTAGTGAAAAATCGGCATCATGCAAAGATTTCTAACTGGCAAAACGGTTTCAAAACACTTGAAGCTCATGAACTCGCGAAAGGTGACGCACGGCTGTTTCCTCACAGGAGGACCAGAGGGCTGTTTTGCAATGACCCGCTCCCGCATCCAGAACCACATGAGTAAGATGAAGTCTCACCCCGAATATGAACCTCTGGTTGAACTGCTGCATGGCTCCCTGCAGCTGGCTGCGCTGGTGCTGCCACTGCTCGTAGTTACGCACCGTCTCCATCGTGGGGCGCTGCCACGTTGTGGTTCGCGTCATGTGATCGACAAAGTAGACACGCCCCATCTGGTCCACGCGGCGCTCCCAGCTGAGGACAACGAAAAAGAGGGAGGACATTAAGAGACGACAGGTAGACCGGCTCCAAACGTAGCGATCTCAAAGTCAATATTTAAACCTATTAAGTCTAGCTCAGGGGAGTTTAAGAATATACACTTTGTATACAACTTGATAAAACATTTGATTACCAGCCATGTCAAGAAAGAGGCAGAAAAAAACAAAACACAAACATGTTCAGAAAGAAGAGAATAGTGAAGTAAGGCCGCTATGACGTGATCCACACGGTGTGTGTGGCATTGGGCTCGGTTCTGTAAATGAGTCACAGCTCAGGAATAAAGTAAAGTATCAATGTGGGGGATGAACAGTGCACAGGATGTAGCCGCAAGCTGCTCTTTGCAAATTACACAATTAAAACACAGGCCGATGGCAAAAACTAAAAGGGAGAACAATCAAAGGGGCTGTAGTGATGGGAGTCAACACCGAAACACCCCTTGTAGGGCTTGTACATCCATCCTATGTAAACATCGATTGGGGACAAACTGCGTGTGAAAATTGATACGCACAAGCATTTTCGTGTACACAAACCAGAGCTTTTCACCAAAAGGCATTGTGGGTATCGCAAGGGTAGTATCTCAAAAATACCATACCTTTTCTTTTTACTTTTAGTACCTACAACAGCTGCCCTCACACAGTACCTACTGTTGCATTCAATTAGGAGATAGTGAACTTTGACCCTCTTGCTCGTATATCTGCTTCCCAAAGGATTGTCATAAGCAGACTGGCTCTCATATTGCAAAATGCGCCGTATGTAGTATAACATACTAGTGTTTGTATGGTAATTTGGGTATTAGAAAGCACAGTTAGATACACATACTACTTGATATGCCAGAAAAATATTTAATACGTCCCAGTACCTAGAATGTCAAATACCAGAAATACCAGGATGCCCGGCTGCATTCGATCGCATTTTGCAGTACGCAGACCGACATGCTTTTCAAGAGGGTCAAAGTTCAGAGTGTCATGTTCTGAGGAAGTGGTTTATTTTAATTGATTCCAACAGTGTGTAATTTTCAAAGGCAGCTGCAGTATGTACTTTTTTTTCTTTTTCTCAAGAACAGCTCCCGTTCAAACTATCACCCGTCTTCCCTGCCTTTCACAGGTGCATTGCTGCAACCAACTGTAGCATGTATCCTCCATCATCATCATCATCATCATCATCATCATCATCAATTCTGATGAGGTTAACAAAACTGCTAGTCAGAATGATTGTGTTGGTGAAATACAGGAACAGCTGACAGCAGCTACTGTAATTACCAGTACATGGAAATAACATAACCAGTACTACCAGTATGTAGTAACCCTGTGTTTGAAGATGGAGAGACCCTCTTGTTTGATCTCCAAAACTATTCTACTCTGGAAACAGAACCCATTGAACTTCAAGCGAAAGAGCCCTCTGCGTTTAGGAAAAGACAGATCAAAAAAAGGAAGGATTATTTTACCCAGGGGGCAGCGGTTCAGGGCGCTCCCACGATGTTCTCTTTTCCACATGGTCGACGAAATACAGCCGGCCGTTTTGATCCACCCTCTGCTCCCATCTAGATGAAACAACCGCAATAAAAAATAAAAAAAAACTGTCAAGGGCATTGGGTAATGGTGCAAGTCCGACTCACAAACACGAGTCAGACTACAAAGAGGCAGAAAAGAAATGATGCTGCCACAATGACGACACGCCTCAAAAGAGGTGTTAGAGGGAATTACAAAAGGACAGCGACGATGGCCACATAACCACTTAATGCTCAGTCACACCTGCGTGGCTTTCTACAGGTCACATGTCACTCTTTCCTCTTCATAATGATATGTTCTAAGTTTGAAAACATTTCTCCAACCCTCACATTTGTCGTTTATGCTTGCTCTGATACATGGTGTGTGTTTTTTAGATCTCTTCTTATGGATTCCAGTGAAGGTTTGATGTGACATCTAAAACCAATCCGACCAGAAATCCCACAATCCTCACTGCTGTACCATTACGTCATTACGCGTGAACCGTTTGGGCGCCAATTGGTGTGATGATTGTATTACTGATGGCTGTGAACAACCTGCCTGTCGGGGAGAATAAAGATTATTAAAGCAGGAGCAAGCGCTTGATTTTGGACAGTATTTGGCAAAGTATTTTGGCAAAGGGAGGTGCACAACCATCTTGATTCGTATAACAGTCAATGGGAACGGCCTCCCTCTGAAATGACCATTGATTGGACAATAACTCTAGTGACACACACACTTCTATGTATCCAGAAATGGCCTCGGGATTTAAGTTTGCCTCGTTGCTGCATAATTGTTGGGGTGGTGTTAATGTTATCCCAGAGTTTGATACACTCTACTTTTGGCCCAAGGATGACCCAATTTCTTCGTAACACACTAATCCCCTGCTGAGTGGTTAATTGATTTTTTTCTTCTTCTTGAAGTTTCTGTTGATGAAGTTAGTGTTTTTGTAACTTGCCTTTGTGTCTATTAAATCACACAATGCTGCAAAACATATGATCAGTAGTTTGGATCGGGCACTATAACCGTACTATTGCTCACCATGACATTAGGAGGTCACGTAAAACTGCTAACTCGATCATATTAATGACACCTTAAACTTGCATAAGTGAAGGTTGGGTCAAAAAACGAATAAATTGTTATGATTATTCTTTAATATAAAAAAAACTCCCTCAGTTCTTCTGGAAATATTGCAAAAAAGGAGAGCTAACCCGGGGGGCAACGGCCCGGCGTTGACAGCGGGGACCCCTGGGGTGACAGAAGGGGTGCCGGCAGGGGTGATGGCAGGGAGGACAGCAGGGGTGATGGCAGGGAGGACAGCAGGGGTGACAGCAGGGGGGACAGCAGGGGTGACAGCAGGGGGGGCGCTGCTGGTCGGCTGTCTGGTTGCTGCGGCTGCAGAGCCGGAGGCCGGCAAAGAGTTCCTGTCGGATCCTGCCGATGGACTCGATTCTGGGGCTGCCGAGTGTTCTGAGGCCGGTGTTCGAACCGGCGTGTCAGAGCCCGACTGGCCATCGCTGCCGTCGGCTGGTGCAGAGCCGTTGCTGGAAGACGCTGAGGAACGAATCAGACGTCACTGAGGGTTAAATTGTACCTAAAACACTACTCTTTATAGAGGAGGACCGGTAGATGAAAGACCATTTTGAACAGTGTCTGGAGCCGACCAGAACGGGACCCTCCTTCAGTAAATGTCTGACCTGGAGAAGAGGCGGGTCTGCGCGGGGTTGGGGGTGGAGGTCTGGAGGGCCTGGGAGGTCGGAGAGGCCTTGATGACACCGAGGGAGACCCCGAGCTGCTCACTGACCTCCGGCCACTGGGAGACGACCTGTGCTCCACGCCATCCACCACTGGGGAGCTGTCTCGACTCCGGCTGTGAAGAAGAAGAAGGAGGAGGAGGAGGAGGAGGAGGAGGAGGTTCAATGGGGATAAATAAAGCAGCAACCAGAGATGGAACCAGTGTGACTCGACTGAAGACAGAAGCGTCCGCCGTACCTTACGGCATGATCCCCGTTGGTTTGGGAATTCCCATTTGATGTATCTGAGGTGAAAACACAGAACAGGAATGAAGCAGAAAGCAGCTGTTCACAGAGAAACAAAGAAAAACATAAATCTGTTCAGTTTGCTACTTTTTTTTCTTTTTCACTCGACAAGTGCAGTGAAATAACAGTATTTCTTTCAGTTGAAATGACAAATAAACCAATAAAAAAAATATATATACACATCAAACAGGCTTTTGATGTCCAGCTTGTGGCCCTCCTGTAACTCACTGTGGTGGTCAGCCTCGGCCGTGGCGAACGCCTCGGAGTCGACGGTCAAGCCGTCCAGGCAGACGGACAGGTCCCCCACCACATCCGACTGGTCTCGGTCTGCACACAGCTGCAGGGTCTGCACCACCTCGGAGACTGCGTTGGGACGACGACAACACAAGATGGTCAACTGAAAATGTAACGCCCCGGGGGATACTTTGAGCCAATCGCTATCAAGATAATAATAGAATAAAATTAGAACATTGCTAATATTCTATTCTATTAATATTGACCATCTCATGCTGGTAATAGTAGTCCCATACTTATGCGGCAGGACATTACAGTTTGAATTCTGATGAAATGATGGAAATGAGTGTGAGGAACAAGACAAACGCCAACAGCTCTGCTGGTCCTGTTCAGGCTGACTGTTGTTCTTGCTCGTGTAATCGAGGGCTCATGTTCACATCTACAGAGGAATATGTATTTACAGAGGAATATGTATTTACAGATGCGGTGATCGGTGTGTATTTTCCTGCTCTGTCATGGAACACCATGGAGTGGGAAAAAAATAAAAGAACAGCAGCCTCTCAGGAATGTGAACTGGAGTTCCTCATCGATTGTTTTTTGATTTTGCTCTGAAAAGAATCAGATAGCACATTCTGTAAATGCGTTTAGATACTTCCTGTATCTTTAGAAGAGGACTCAACAGCCTCAAGCTTTTCCATTACAACAAAACATTGTCGATTCTGCATTTTGTCATCAACGCTCAACCCAACAGATGCACACCAGACGGGGCTCCGCCCAAATCTCTGGTGTGGACAAATCAACCTCTGGAAACATAATTTCAAACAGCTGTTTGAAATAATCTTAGTTTAAGTGCGGATACGGCAGTACAGGTTTGGTCAGTTTAAACAACTGCACATGCTGTTAGTTGAAACTGGGCCACGCTCATCCAGAAGGATTTAGAAAATAGTCAGCAATTTGGTTGAAAATGTTTTTCAAAAAAAAATGCTTGTTTACACAGATGAGACCGACTGAAAGTGTATCTCTAATAGTTTGCACCCAAAATGATAATTTGTATATCAATGCCTTACCTTGAACCTAAAATAAGTGGAGCAGCTCTGTGTGTGTGTGTGTGTGTGTGTGTGTGTGTGTGTGTGTGTGTGTGTGTGTGTGTGTCATACACCCACTTTTCATGTCGTTGGACTTGAGCGTGTCACTGACGTCCAGCGTGGCCATGCCCAGCAACACGTCGGACTTCAGGGTCTGGTGGCTCCACACACGAAACACGAGTTTGCTGAACGGAGTCACAATCCTGTTGGGACAGACAAAGCGTTGATACTTTTGGCCGCCAGAAGCGTTTCATTTCAATTATATTTTTGCGAAACTAAGCGATATTGCTCACAGCAAGAAAAGGATTCAAAATCAACTTAGACTTCAGTGGAGTGCCTCCCCAACCCCAGAGGTGGCGGACCTTTCGGCAGGTGACACCCCACTGTTCTGTTCACAGGTTCAAAAAGTGAAAGCTGCTCGGGGTTGGCCGACCGGTGTGAGCAGCAAAAGTCTTTCTCTTGATGTGAAAGCAACCCACGGACAATGACGTTCAGAGGCTATTCAGGGACAACGAGGGTCCATAACCAGCACTATGACAGTTGTTTAGCTAGCAACCGCATGGGGAAAAAAAAAAAAAATAACACATCTGCAGGCACAGGTCCGATTACACCCCATAGTAAACACTTGTTACATAATAACTGGGGCAAAAGTAACTCTATATTAAGAAGGTCACCGTGCACAGCAGAAGATCCATGACAGGCTAAAAGCAAGAGGACGCGTGTGTGGTGCGTGTGTGTATAAGAGAATATGCTGGACTGCAGGGAGTCACATGGTGTGCTAAATGTACAGTATACGTTTGGAAACACACAACACACAACACACACACACAATAACACACACACAGTAACAGAAGAGAGAAAATTCTTTCCAAAAACCAAGTCCTGGTGACTCATTCAAAAAAAGTGCTGCAGGCAAACCCTCTTAATGAGGATTGTATGTTACACCAGCAATTCTGAGCAAGAATAAGGAAGTCTATTTCTGAGTGCTTTTGGAGAACCTCCTCATGGTCCGGACAGTTTTTTTAGGAAATTGTGAGCCGCTACGCCAAAACGCTACAGTCAGCAGTGTTTCTTCTATTTTTTGCGTCAAAGAAAGCCAACCACCCAAAATAAATACACTGGTTTCACTCAATGAGCAGACGCTGCACCAGGACTATTGACGGACGCGTTGGTACACCTGGGCTGTCCCTCGCCCGGCTGTTCAGACAGCGATCACTACGCAACGGTTACTGCTCTCGTGCGTTTCCTTTGCCAGATTTCATTCCCGATGAGCAAGTTTAAGTTCTTATAACTGATAAAACTGACACTACGTGAGAACCTTCCGCACTTCTTGTACTGCGTCAATAGTGGCTTAAAACCAAGAAAGACAGGAGCTTTGTATTTCAACAAGGGCAATGCCAGGACTTAAAACAAAAGAAATGAAGCTTTCGTATACAACAGTTAGGGTCGTTCTGAGCTGCCTGGAATACCAGGCTGGTGACATTTAACACACTACGGAGAATAATAATTAGGGCAAGATGTCTATCAAAACCGACTAAATTGCCTCCAGGATGCTTTCTGGGAACAATTCAACATTAGAATTCACTCTGTGTGCCCTATGCGGCATATCCCAGCACAACATTCACATTTTTTAATCGAAGCAATAGAATAATGCGATTGTGATCATCATAAACACGATTACAAAACGGGGCTCGCATCCAATCAAGACGTTTGACTCACACAGTGATCGGCTGCTTCCATTGGGGCTGTGGGTGTTGTTTGCACTTCTCTGTCTTCTTGGACTGGCCGTCGACCGTCACTTCCACATAGGGACTGGGGCCGAACCAGTTCTTCCTGTTCTCTTTGAGTTTCGCCGACAGCACTGAAACAGGGAGAGGAAAAGCGTGCCAGTGGACAGTCGAGTCACGTTGGTGCAGAAAGAAAAAGGAAAAATGGTAAAAACAACAACTTTGTACACTTCTTAAATGAAGGGCAGAACAGGGGAAGATGACTGCAATGAAGCCTGCTTAAGTTCCCACAGTAGTAGGCCCTCGTCACGGTTACAGTGAGGGGAAAGCATAGGTGTTACTACATAACATTAACGATGGCTCCGTCCTATTCAGTCCCAGTGAGCCATGATAGTGTGAACGTGGGCCAGCACGCACAATAGCAGGACACTGAAATTGAAGCAGGTAAATAGAATTCAGCCATCATAAACCGTATGATCTTACACGTGTGCTTTTCCCAGTTTTATGTTAAAAAAAGAAATACCTATTATTGTCATCTTTTCACTGAAATAGCATCATGTTGAATGTAAAATGAGAAAAAAAAGAGAACAAAAATAACAGAAATGGCAGAACCGCTGTTCACGTTGTTGAAGACCTACCAATGATTTGTAGCTGTGCCTTCATCGGGTAACCGTTGGAAGTGCCTGTCTTGGTGACTCCACTTGCCATGACATAGGGCTGGGGTGAAGGCCTGCAGCGCAGACAACACATCATTACACATTGACACATCCCTCCCCGCTGCTGCAGATGTGCAGCATACAGGTGAGATCATTTAGAGCAGCAATATGACAGACTTGGAACTTGAAGGGCTGTACTGAATATTTTGAAGCTTCATTCATCATTTTCAATTCTAGAATCAACATTCGAATGCTCAAAAGAAACCTCAATACAAGATTGAGTGTACATTTTAAACTAAACTAGACAAAGAAGGGCTGGCCAGCTGGTTTGACCATGAAACCCCTCTTGCTGTTCTAGTTGCATCTAAATGACCTTGTGTGCACGTCCAATATGTGCACTCTCTTTTTTTACTTTGCACAAACAGTTTGCTGCCTTTCTGCAAGACTCATGAGGCAGTTTTAAGTAATCATAATAGCCCATGTGGCCCTCAGCTACATGAAATAATACCACTGCTGTATGTTTATAGGATATCAAGCTCCTTTTTTCTTTGGAGGCCAAATGGTAGAGGTCCCTTTGGACAAAAGTATCTGCCAAATGAATGTAATGTAATCCCGCTCTCATCCGGAGCATCAAACTTAAAAGATGGGGAGGCTACATTTTTCCTGGAATCCATCCATTAGCAATGAAACAGCATTCAATGGTTCACATTTGCATTCAGTATACCAAGATAAGAAGAACGGGTCAAAAATATAGAACAAGACACACAAAGTGAAACTAGCCTGCCACTCTGTTGAGAGTTACCTGTCAGATGAAACGTCATGTGAAAACACACAGGACGTGGCATCGTTACAGAAGGTAATAAAAGGAGACAAAGGTCAGGCCTGCAGCCTGTGAATTACGGCCTGTTTAAACCAGCGAGCGCTACATCCTCGACTTTAGAGCGACTCCAAAATACAGCCTGTGTCTACCCTCCTCCTCCTCTGTACCCGAGAGCCAAAATACACCTAATTCCAAACAAAACAACCACGTACACAACTGTAACGACGTAATGCCAGAGGGTCGCACCGTTATGCGTGCTATTAACATTTTTAGAAGCATTCGTTTAAACGGGTAATTAAACCGTAAGGGGAATCAGGTCCTGTGATCTTTCCTCAGACCATGTCAGTGCTCCCTGAATAATGAATGTTCCTCAGTCAATCCAGTACACACACGGCAGGGCAGAAGAAAGTGGAGGAGCTCCTGGGTAAACTTTTACTCTGCTACTGCTTTAGGCTCTGTCAATAATTTATAGCAACTGCTGACTTTGCAGCTTCGCGAGGAGGCCGTCTGTGTTCTGAAGACAAGGTTATTCGCTGAATATTAAACTTTACAATGGCCTGCATTGACTTGGATTTTGTTATTTCTGCAACAAGGCTAAATAACACAGGTCAGTAAATTGAGTCTGGTGATTCCGTGGCGATTTCAAATTGAATTTGAGCTCAAATGGCACCGTTTGCTTGACTGTAGAGCTCTGAAGTATGGTCTCTAATAGGACGTTGTGCACTTGGACTGATCACTTTTAAAAATACCACCTGAACTCCTGAAAAATCTCTCAAACTTGTCTCGGCTAAAATTATATTCTTAAGACAGTGAGGTCATTGGCGTGGTTAACTGATGGAAACGTACTATTCACACCACGACTGAGTGTACAAAACAATGGTCCACATCCCCAAAACAAACCTTTGTGATGGCTGACTATAACAAGTATTATGATGCTTTAAGGAAACAGCAGCCTAAAAGTCCTGTGTGACAATATTTCCCAGACAATACATACATAAGTGCAATAACACTTTTTCCAACCATGGATTGAATTTATGTACACCACAATAACAGCATATTATGTCATGTATTACTAAAAACCCTTATGAGATCACAAATAAGGTTTCAGATTTAAAAACTAATAATAATAATAATAATAATAATAATAATGGTCAGGAGATGTTGGATATGTTGTCATGGATTATTATTAATACTAAAAACATTTCCGATAGCAGGGCCGACCGCGTAAACAGCAGCTACTTCTTCAGCCACCAGATGACTAAAAATGTGACACTGCCTGTGAAGAACGACGGCGACAGACGAGGACAAACAACACACAAGCTGCCAAGTTGCTAACGCCTAATAACAACGACAATAAAAACCCATTGTGTCATTAACTTATTTCCGGTTTGCTTGACGTTCAACCACTGCGCTTGGTTGCTATCAGCAAAACATATTTCTTATCTTACATCATGTCTACAATGGACTGCATTGGGGTGGGAATGACTGCTGTATTTTCTTTCTTTCTTTCCCAAGACTTATTTTGTGTGATTCGAAAGAACGTAACGAAGAGCGCGAGACCAGCAAACTACCGGATATGTTTCATAATAATGGAGTTAGACGTACTGTCAGAACACGGAGCTTCACTAGTTACATTTTAATCCAACTGAACTGACGGTCAGCGTGTTTATTAGCCACTGACAACAACTGCCCCGACGTAATCATTCACGCATACCCTCTGAACGTCATTTCTTTTTCAGCATGCTAAACCAACGACCGTCGGCACAACTTACATAACGTTAAAACAACTCGAGAATGGACACCGAGCTAACGCTAACTCGGTTAGCCGCACAGTGGGGAACAGTTAGCTTCACCGCACTGGTGCTAAAACAGCCCATATGCGCGTGCGGCGGTGCGGTCCCGGGAGTCACGCCGAGAACATGTTGAATGTCAGCCGGTCACCAGTTTTGACAGCCCGCTGCCGTCCCAGCCTGGCTAACTGTTAGCCTACTAGCTCGTGTCATCGTCATGGCTGGCTGGAAATCCCAAAGTCTAACGGCTATGGGGGAGAAAAGAAACCAACAGCGAAATACCGCCGGTGAGAGCTATAGCTAGTCTTTTGGTAACCACTTACCGGGAACCGAGAGACGGTTGTAAAAAAAAAAAAAAACTGGAAACGCCGCGATGAACTCCGAGCCCTCGGTGCTGCGGGATGTTTAGGTTTCAGTCGGTGCTCCACTTCGAGGAAGAATAAACTTCCACCATCTTCGTAAACTCACGTCACGTGATCGAAACAAGGTGGGGCGCACGCTTCTGCCCCCCTCCACTGTGCGTTGTGATTGGATCAGAGTTGGGACAGGGTGGACCAATGGACGGCCAGTAAACACGATGACGCGTTCGGCGTCCCTATTCTAAAAATCTGAATGAATTACGTCAAAGGGATTTTTCAATTTGCCGTTGACGCACTTTTCGTTGTAGTCAAGTGAACAGAATACAACGAGGAATCAGCGTCTGTATCGGACTAAAACCAACATATATGTTATGCTGTACTTCCTCGCGGCACGTAAAGGCAGCATGGACTAAGATAAAACTGTACCAGACCCCTTTAAATTACATAATTGTGTATTCAACTTGCTATAACACTGGTTAATGTGAATGGCATTGTACCATCCTGGTATTCTCTCCTGTTTTTAGATTGTTCTATTACTATTGTTAGACACTGCGGTCCAGCTGCCTCCGACTACAACAGTAGATGGCATTGTGTACTTCATAGAAAATGCCCACAGGTTGCTGCTGCAGACAATAAATCAATCATTATCAGGCTCGTTTGTTAGAGCTGCGCCTCGCCTGGAATCCAGACGATAGCAGGCGGCCGCTGCAGGGGGCGTGGCCAAAAAAACAGTCCGGTCTCTGTCGGGACTCTGTCGGAGACGGGACTGTGCTCCCTCCACCCTCTCTCTGCTTGCGCGCCTGCCAGTCGCGACTCTGCTCCCTACGCCCTCCCTCTTCTGCCTGCCAGAGCCCACGGGAGTTCTGGCAGGCGCGCAAGCAGTAGAGGTCTAGACCAGTGGAAAGCAGAGGCACCAGGTGCGACCAGTATTTTTTTCTTCTTCTCCGAGAACCGCCATGCACCTTATCGTGGTGGGGAGTTTGCGTGGCTGACTAAATAGACCTGAGTCCAGACTAAGAGTGGTTCAAACAAACCAAAAACCTCAAATTGTATACATTTAAAAGTTGAAATGTGTCTGAAATGTGTCTGGAGATAAAGTTCACATCACAGCATTCCAACAAATATATTTAACAGAACTAATCATCTTAACGGGCAGCCCCCCCCCCCCCCCCCCCCCCCCCCCACAAAAATAATTTGGCATTATTGGCTTTAAAAGTTTAAAAAAAATAGTTTTACATCATTAAATTAAATGCAGATTGCAGCCGGTAAAACTTCTTAAAGCTGTGCCAAGCGAGTAGGAGAACTGCGATGGCCGATACGAAAACGTGATTAAAAACCCAAAACACAACAATTCTTATGTTCAGGTGATGATACTAGAGAAGCTTAGAATGAGCCCTCTCACAGCTCTGTCATATTTAAGAGTTATTGTTGCAGTGGTGCACTCTGGCTCAACCCTGTGTCTGCGGGTTGGAAACAGCATCCTCCTCACAGAAAATGCAACTTATCAGTTGCACAAACGGAAAAGTTAAAGAAAGTGACAGCAGATTAATGCACAAATAAATTGTATTTCTCTTTTGTAGGTTTGAGTCTTAAAACTGGGTGGATGATGGCACAGGGCACAGTTCAGGAGTGTTCATCCGAGTTTGCATCCTCGTTTAAAAACGGCAGGGTGTCCCGGGGGACAACGTACTCGGCCATGTTAGGGAGCCCGGACACCACGCAGCAGCTCAAGGCACGGCGGTTAATATCCATGTCACGAGCCTCTGTCCACTCATCAGTCGTCGCGTCGTAGCACTTGACATTGTCGAAGGTGGTGAAGCCGTTGAAGCCCCCAACAACAAAGAGCCGATCGTCGAGCACTTCGATTCCAAAGTGGGTGTGGGGAGTCAACATGGGCGACACTTCATGCCAGCTGTTGTTCACAGGGTTGTATGCCTCTGCGCTGCACAGACGGTTGTTGCCATCGAAACCGCCAACCTTTTGGGAGTGAAATATATCGTAAACAAAAAAGAACACTTGCACTCAACTCTTTCTGATTCATCTGTTGACTGTTGACTAAATCACTTCACATAAGTTGGCATGTCACCGTTTCATGTGTACTCACTGCATAGACACGACCTGCATATGCAACAATGCCAAATCCGCTGCGCCGGCTGTTCATGGGGCCGATCATTGTCCACTGGTTGGACTCCGGGTTGTAACATTCAGCCGTTTGCAAGCACTCGATTCCATTGAACCCCCCACAAATGTACACCTGGGGAGAATAGGAGGGGTTTTAAGTAAATAATCACTTCTCCTGCTTCAACTGGTTATAAATTATACAGAGATATTTCTACTCTATCGCAGGATGATTCCCATCACTGAGGAATCGCCCTAATCGTCCAACTATTGGTATTGGTCTCTAACATCTAATACGTTACATTATCTTACCAAAGTTTCTTTAAATCATTATCATTACTTGTCATATCATACCTTGTTGTGCAGCGTAGTGCAGCTAGCGTCACTCCGGGGCTCTTGCATCGGCGCAATGAGACTCCACTGGTTGGCCTCGGGCCTGTAGCGCTCGGCGGTGCTGAGCTGCGTGCGCCCATCAAAGCCTCCCAAGGCATAGATGCATTCGCCCAGCACGGTGACGCTCACGTAGCAGCGGCGGTGGCACATGAAGGCCACCTCGTGCCAGATGTGTGTGCTCAGGTCGAACCGGCGCACGCTGTTGAAATACTCCGCCCGGTCGAAGCCACCGATGCAGTAGAGGCTCCCGTTGAGGACGGCGGTGCCCTGGTAGGCGCGGGGCCCCTCGCAATTGTTTGTCACGTTAATCCAGTAGTCGGCGCGGATGTCGTACGCCTCAATGCTGTACGCCTCGATGCTGTACGCCTCGATGTCGTTGGTTGGATTGTTGTCGCTCCAGCCGCCGATGGCCAACAGGATGGCATTCGGCAGGCGAGGGCGGGCGAGAGGGTTGCTGAGATGAGCAACAGAGGGCCTGCTTGTCCTGATGTAACTTATGGCTTCAAGGGCATCCTGGACCATTTTCAGGCACTGAGTGTTGGTATTCACCAGCTCATTGGACAAAACTTTGAGCTGCATGTAGCTCATAGTCGTCAAGGCCAGTCGCACCTACACAGAGAGAAACGGGACAGGATCGTTGAATTGAACTTGATGGACTGGTGACATTCTATATATATTTTAGTCGGGGAAATGTTTAATAGCGGACAGTGGATGAATGCTTTCAAAGAAAAAACTCTGAGGAATAAGCTACATCTGGCTTGCATACACATACATACAGTATTAGATAGCAGGATTAACGTACTGTTGGCTTTGACAAGTCTCCTTTCAGAATGCTATCATATAGCGTTTTAACATTTGAAAGGGCAGCAACAAGGTTTTATTGGCTAAGACCAAGTTTGTAAAACACTTTGTCTCTGAACACAAACAGTATGAAAGCATCCTGAAACTGACTTGGTCTTGGGACTTTAATTTAACTAAGGTTATTAAATTGACACCACAGGCCAAATGCTGAAGGTGTTAGTCTAAACAAAGTGACAGAAGGTCATACCTTAGACAAGAGCACTGCCACGTGTGCTTTCCGTTCTTCGGGTACGTGGTCGATCCAGCGAAGGACGGCCTCGAAGGCGACGCTCTCATTTCTCACATAGAGGTCGTCTCTGTCGAGGATGTCGATGAGTTGCTGCAGGGGCAGATGCAGGAACTCTTCGTGGTGAGCGACCTCCTCGAAGTGATCGACCATGTAGCGGTAGGCCCTGTGCTGCAGTTCGGCGGAGAAGACGACGTCAGTAAAGCGAAAGATGCCGATGCAGTTCTCCGCGCAGAGCTGCTCCCCGAGGAAGTCGCAGCAAGTCTGCACGACGTCCATCACGCTAAGCTGATCAGCCGCCAGCAGTAGCTCCTGCACGTTTTCTGCCGTCACCGAAACGGAGCCGGTGTACGCAAACTCAATGATGAGCCGCATCATGTCGGGAGACATTCCCGGTATGGCGAATACCTTTTTGTCTGGACTCGACCAGCGTTGGAAGAGAGCACTGTGGGTTAAGGGGGGACACAAAAACAAAGGGTTGGAAACGGACTTCAGATTTTTCTTCTCACATTGATACCAATGATGATGTTTTCTAGTACATCATTCAGAGTGTAACCCGCAGTAAGAATGTCACAAATATTTGATATTACATTTGTATTTCATTTTTGTTTTCTTTTGTGATCTCAATTCATCTCAGTGTTTTGCAGCCATGAACAGCTTCTCTGTTCCATTTGTGCGTTGAATTGACCATCTCAATTTGCCTTAAATTAATCTGGTCACTTTTCTGAACACACAAAATACTCAATGCTACTACACTTTACTGATCTGCTTAAAAGCACATTACTATGGAACTGACAGACTACTGTAGAATTCAAATAATAATATTATTATAATAATAATAAATAACTGCACTCTGCAATCAATGTAGAGTACAACACTTCATGGAAGTTGATATTTAGTTGTAATGACCTGAATTGAATGTCAGCGAGGACCTTCATTTACCCGTCATCAACCTGATATTTTTCATCTTCTCTATGTCAAACGTTTTCTTTCACAAATGCTCCATGAACTCATTACGTATTGTGATTAGTCTCTCAGACTTAAGATCATTACCTCTTTTTTTCTGCCAATTTGAAGGATATACATCTACATGCTTCAGATAATCAACTCACATGAAGTAGGGGCTGCATTTACACAGGATGACCCTGTGGATTTCAAATTCCACATCCTCCACTTTGATGACCACGTCGCAAAATTGTCCCTCCAGACGGAGATTGTTAAACACAGAGCGCTCGTGCGAAGATTCGGACTGGTCGCTCATCTTGATTTCCTTGAGCACGAGAGTTTCTTGGTGGTTGACTGGTCTCTTGAGTCTAAACAGGTGTTTTGAGTCCAGGAGAGAATCTGAGCACACTTCATGGAAGGTGCAAGAATTCTAGAATTCTCATTCTTGAATGGATTCTTATTACATCACTGATCAACTGAGATCATCCAATTCAACCTGTAGACAGGTTAATGCATTAAGTTAACTTAGTTTGTTTTGTGTATGACAGATCCTCATTCCACATTGCAGAGCTGGTGAACAAGCCAATATGCCAGGATGACAATTAAAGACAGTCAGATCAAGCAAAGGTCACTAAAGACCTTTCTCATCCATGCCCTCATAACCTCTTGACTACTGCAACAGCATCCTCTATGGCTCTCCCAACAAAATCCTCAATAAACTTCAATATGTTCAGAACTCTGCCACTCGACTGCTCACCTCCACCCGCCACTATGAACACATCAACCCGTTCTTATGCTGCGTTCACACCAAACGCGGTGCAAATTTAGAACCCTTGCAAAGTCAATGCACAGACGCGTTAGACACAAATTTGCATCGGAATATTTCAACTTTGGCGAAAAATTCGCCCAACGCGAATTTGCAAAAGCCAATCAGCGTTGAGATGCTCCGCCCCCCTGGCTGCTGCTGCTCTAGTAGCGCTGGAAGCGGAAGTTATCGAGACGTAGTCGGTGAAAGTCACCGAGCTGTGTGAGCCTACGGGTGATGTTATGAACCCAGACACGAGGGCGTTAGATGTTCCGACGTTTATGGGATGTCCACAACAAGTATAAAGCAGAACTAGTGGTTATTTCTTCCGTTGTGGATGGCGGAAATGATAACGGTTAAAGCCACAGAGATAAGCCACGCCCCCTCTTAGGCGCGAATGAAGCCTCAGAGGGCTTTACAATCTGTACACATACGACATCCCTGACCTTTAATCTCACATCGGATCAGGAAAAACTCCCCAAAAATAACCTTTCGTGACGTGACGTGAAGTCACACCAGAGTTAGTAAGGTGCAATGGAGAGATGTAAATGCATCTATAAGTAGAGAGAAAAGAGGAGATAGGTGCTCAGTGTATCCTAAAACGTCCCCCAGCAGCTTATAAGCCTTTAGCAGCATATCTAGGGGCTCGACCAGGGCAAACCTGATTCAGCCCTAACTATAAGCACTATCAAACAGGAAAGTCTTAAGTCTATTCTTAAATGAGGTGACTGTGTCTGCCTCCCGGACTGAAAGTGGAAGCTGGTTCCATAAAAGAGGAGCTTGATAACTGAAGGCTCTGGCTCCCATCCTACTTTTGAAGACTCTAGGAACCATGAGTAGCCCCGCATTTAGTGAGCGCAGCTCTCTAGTGGGGCAATATGGTACTACAAGCTCCTTAAGATATGATGGTGCATCACCAATTAAGGCTTTGTAGGTGAGGAGAAGAATTTTAAATATGATTCTTGATTTTACAGGGAGCCAGTGCAGAGCAGCTAATACAGGAGTAATGTGATCTCTTTTCTTAGTTTTTGTGAGTACACGAGCTGCAGCATTCTGGATCAACTGGAGGGACTTAAGAGACTTATTAGAGCAGCCTGATAATAAGGAGTTGCAGTAATCTAGTCTGGAAGTAACAAACGCGTGAACCAGTTTTTCTGCATCTTTTTGGGACAAGATGTGCCTGGTTTTTTAAATGTTACATATGTGAAAAAATGCAGTCCTTGAGATTTGCTTCACGTGGGAGTTAAAGGACAAGTCTCGGTCAAAGATAACTAGAAAATCTTTACAGTGGTGTTGGATGCCAGGGAAATGCCATCTACAGAAACCACATCACCAGATAATTGATCTCTGAGGTGTTCAGGGCCGAGTAAAATAACTTTAGTTTAGTCTGTTTAACATCAGGAAGTTGCAGGTCATCCATGTTTTTATGTCTTTAAGACATGCTTGAATTTTAGCGAGCTAGTTGGTTTGATCGATAGATATAATTGAGTATCATCTGCATAATAATAGGATGTCAAAGTCAATGGTGTCGAACGCAGCACTAAGGTCTAACAAGACCAGTACAGATATGAGTCCTTTATCTGGTGCAATTAGGAGGTCATTTGTAATTTTCACCAGTGCTGTCTGTGCTGTGGTGTTTTCTAAATCCTGACTGAAACTCCTCAAATAAACTATTCTGATGTAGAAAGTCACACAACTGATAGATTTTCCGCCAATTTGAATTTTGTGAAAAACACGCAGTCGATGGAGAGCTCCTGCGGCGCCTGGCTCTAAAATCGACGGACGCCTCGCTCTCGTGAGAGTAGCGTTGACCACGTGTGCATGACGTCAGAGCAAGTCGGGAGCAAGTCGGATACAAATTTAACCGGCATGCATTGCGCGCCGATCGCTGGCAGAACTGGCTCATCTCGAACAAGCCTAATGTCTCTTCATTTGGCAGCTCCATCAACCGAATTTCATGCTCATAACCTACAACAATCACAATTAACTGGAAACAGCAACGCTTTTGCTGGAATGAAACTGGAAGGGATTTTCATTTTGCTTTGCTTTTTGGTGTACTGTAGAGTGTATATCGGCTGCTTTTTCATGTTTATATTATAATTAGAAATATCATTATTGTATTATTCCTATTATGTTTCTTCTTCTTCTTCTTTTTCTTCTTCTTATAAATATTATTATTATTGTTGTTATTGTTGCTGCTATTCTTAATATTTGTATTCCTATTCTTCTTCTTCTTGTTGCTGGTGTTGTTCTTGTTATTATTATTATAAGTATTGGTATTCATATTATTGATCATATTTAATGTTCTTATACGTCCTTAGTTTACGAATATTGTGTGACGCAGCTAGGATCTTTTTAAAATACCTTGATTGGGATTTTTGGTTGAACAAGAACCAATCCAGCATACACACACGTGTAATGAGCCCTCTTGTAACTATGTGCCTGTACCAGCTGGTTCTTGAAACGACCACTGAGCCTCATCTGTCAAAATATTACACGACCGTTTTCTATGTCAGGCTAACGGAGATGTTACAGGGAGTTCTTCCTCTCCGTCAAAATAAAGGCTTCGAATTTGTCACTTCGGGAAAAATATGAACTAAAATACATTTCATTAAATCACCAATAATGTTCTCTCTTGCCTTCAATCATGATTGTGAAGACTTTGAATTGGACAATATAATACATGTATATATATTTTTAATAATGCATCTGCAGTGTCATACATATGATCTAAAAGATGACTAAAGTAGAACATATCTTTCTCTAACTGTGCTACAACAGTCGAATGTATGCGCTGAATAAACACTCAAAGGGCAGCAGCTTAATACTTTTAAAGTTGCTTCTTCCTTTGGCGAGTTTTATTTTGAAAGTGACAACCGGAAGAGATGTGCATTTGTCGCTGTGCCCACGTCGACTGCTGCGGGCTGAGCAATCGAGGATGGTCGCTGTCGTCCGATGGTCAGCATGAGAGCCCTCTCTGCGCGGATCATGCGAGCATGGGAATATTTGGAGGAAACGACAATTTGACGGGCCACTCAAAGAAAAGGTGCGGTCTGATTTGTGTTCCTTTTTTAAAAAGAACAAGAAAAAGAAAAAGAAGCCAGGCTGCCAGAACAACCCCGGCGACACTTATTGCGTGAAATGTGTCCATAGGTGATGAAAGAAAGCTGTGGCGGTAATGACGGTGCTATGAGAAGACATTTCTACTTGTAGAAAACAATGTTTGTATGATTCTCCTTTTACTGTTCCTGAAGGAAAGTATTGAAAGGGATTTAAAAGTGTATAAGTATAGAACGAAGTTACCATAAGAAGAGTATAGGAACAGCATAGGACTGTCTTTATTATCACAAACCACATTAAGGTCACCACGAAGTGACCATTGACTGCCATGCACACACATGACTGAAAGTTCTCACAGTCATATTGAAAATAATGTAACTGGGTGTTTTTTTAAATTTCTTTATTATTATTTCTGCACAGTCGTAACGTGTATCATTGAGGATGAATGCAGGTTGAGGCAAGGTCACGCCCCGAGTTGGCTTGTCGTCTGCCTCTACAGTTGCATTTCTAAGTATATGAATAGAAATAGAATAGAGTTGAATAGAGTGTCGCTGTGTTCATCTCCACTAACTTGAAACACAGCAGATGGCCGAAGAGCCCCATGGTCAGCATTCAGGGCGAAAGGGGGGTTGGAGGGGTGTGGTGGGTGAGAGAGTGACAGTAAAGACGGTGATTTGAGTCATTTACTGGAGCATTTCCTGTCATCTTTGGCTCAATTGAGAATCAAGCCGCTTCTAATACTGTAGTTTTTATCTTTTATTTTAAAGGAGTCACCTCAGCGTATTGTGTCACCTGAGTTGCAGTACATATCTACATACTTATGAATACAATATAAATATAAACGTCTGAGGGGTTTCAGCTCTCATTGATTGATACCAGCAAAAGAAGAAGAAGAAAAAAAGACGCACATCTCTCTGACATAATTATGCAGTTTGCAAATGAAGCATCCTGACCATTTGATATTCAGTATGCACCCAAAGCACCAAACATAGAGGGAAACCATGCAGGGACCACGGCGGTGTAGACACACAGGGCTGCTTTCCATTTGCAGGAGGTGCTCTCTTGGATTCACATAGAAAGCAGACCTGTATACTACTGTGTATATATATATATATATATATATATATATATATATATATATATATATATATATGTAATTGTATGCTTTACACTCTGTAATAACGTGATGCTCACTAATATTATTGTAATACCCTTCTTGGCCTCGCACTTGCCACTGCTAAATTCGCCAGTGCAGCTTTTATTTCCATGTTTGCTCTGTGTGTGTTTCTGTCTGTAATTGGCTCCATTCCGGTGGAGCATCTTCACCCCCCCCCCCCACCCCCACCCCCACCCCCACCCCCACCCTGCCTATATAGTGTGGCAACGTGGTAATCCCCACGTCCCAGGACACCGATCTCAGACCAGCTCCTCGCTTAACTTCTGAATTCCTGGCCCATACGGTCTGACCCCGGCGTCCGTCCGTGGGAAACTTTCACCCTACCCCACATACCCCTCCCTCCCCCCTCCCCTAATACCCCCAGTGGGTTTTAGACTGGAACAGCCTGCTCTTGCCAGGCAGCTAACAGTGTATTAATAAGTGTTTTGGCAGCTACTTCGGTCCCCAATCCCCACCCCCCTCCTCCCTTCCATAACACAAACAAGCCTACCCACCCCCACCCCCCACCCCCCCCTATCCAAGTACCTGAAAAAAACATGTGCTTATTTTAGATTCGGGGGACGATAACTGACACGTCAGGGTTGCACACAAATAATTGCAGGGGGGGGGGGTTGTAGTTACAGTATCAACAATTTTGCCCCATTGAAATGATCTCTCTCTCTCTCTCTCTCACCATGACCCACAGGCAACAGCAGTCAGCTGTCTGGTGGGAGAGCTTTTGCTCTTGTATCACGGTTCGTCCATTGTGTCGAGGGAGCAATGCCCCTCTTCTCCGTTCTGCAAGAGCCCGTGCTGCTTTTGTAGCCCCCCCCTCCCTCCCTCTCCCCCCGGGGGACAAGAAGCACACACAGACACTGCATGGCATCGCTCCAAGCTGGAGCTATATTTGGGTCCAGCTATGGGAAAATCACCAAGTCTGCAATCACTCATACGCGGACAGCTCGGTTTCGTGTCCTAAATCCGGGTGCTTGTTGGTGTTCCCGGCCCTCGAAGGGGATCAACAGGACCAGACAGGGTCAAGGACCCACGTTCCGTTATATATTGTTATATATCCTTTAAATATCCTATAAATATGCAGATCAACTCATATTCCAGGTAGATATGCCACATTTGTCATTAATTCATGCATACATTCGTCTTGGTTTCCAGCTATAGTTTCAGTCTTCACATAACATAAATAATATAAGAATATCAGAAAATGATCATGAATTGTAACCCTACTTCAGGACTCTGTGTGTCCATATCAAAAGGCCATGAGGATAATAATAATAATAACAATACAATGTACGTATAGCGCTTTACAAGTTACTCAAGGCACTACCAAAGTCCCCTCCATGTCCCTTTGTGTACGCGTAACAATGGCCTATTTTTAACCTCTTGTGGGCCGATGGAAGAGAAGGGAGGAAATGGTTGTGGGACGAGAGAGGAAGATCCTCCTCACCCTTCACCCTTCATCCTTCCTCCGCCTTCCCTGGCTACACGCACGCTCTTTTTCTCCCCGGATCGCTGCGAGAGTAACTCCTCCAACAGTTCGACAGCAGCTTATTTATTAGAGGGAACTCGAGGAAGCCGAAAGGGTGAATTCAGCCCTGAAAAGTGACTTTCACCAAACTGAATCGGTTCTCCTTGGGCAGACGAGAAGAGGCCGCTTGAACGAGCTGCTGAATGTGTTCGTGAACAGCGGGGGATGGAAGTGAACGGTAATAGCTGTTATAGATGGTGTAAGAGATGAATTCATCGTGGTGAAAACCAATTAGGTCCACGGACCCAAGTACTGAACATAAATGAAGCGTTGCTCCAAACACATTCTGTTTCCTCTTCCCCGTGGTGCTATTTATCAGTCTGGATTGTTGGAGACGTCGGGCCAGAGAGATGTCTGCCTTAAATGATTAGACTAGATGGCACTCGGCTTGTGTTGCTCCAAGCACCAAAAGAAAAAGAAAGAAAAGAAAATACATCGACATAGTCCACAGAGCGTGTTGAGAGTGAAGCAGACAATAGATCCTCCATGAAGCTAGACAGCGAGGTCTGTGATGTATGGATTATCTGGTGTAACCGGGTCATGATTTCTGGAAAGAGACGTTGCTGTTGAGTTTTTTAAATATTCTTTTATTTGTTGGGCCCCACAAGTCGAGTGCCATGTAGCCCCCATTATATTGGAGAGAAGGCAGACATCTCCCCGGACAATATCTCCAAAAGTATAGGCAACTTACACCGAAACAGTCTAGACTGATAAATAGCACTGCAGGTTTAAAATGATGATTTTACATTTAAAAAAACAGGTGATACCTTTATGAAATAGCATTAATTGGTAAAGACTAGCCCAGTCGTTCCCAACATATTTTGGCTTGTGAACCCTTATAATGTGTCAGTGTCTAGTCGGGGGCCTCTTGTCATGATGAATAGTCGTTAGCAGTTACATCCAAAGGTCTTTGTCCCTCTAAAACTTCTCAGACAAGTTATATAACAGTTTGAGGCCCAAAGAGGTAGAATTATTCCATAGTACACTAAAAGGCAAAGATTCAGTCCAATGTCCACAAAACAGTTTTGTAACAGAACTATGTTGTTTACTTCTTTACCACCTCATTAATCACCTTCTGACCCCTTCAGATTTATCTTGTGACCCTTTTAAGGGGCCTGGCCCCCGTTGTTGGGAACCACCGGACTAAGTTACCCAACTGAAGTAGCTAATGTCATATAGAAGAATATATATTTTTGCAGAACCAGAATGTGTACTCTTTGATACTTTAAGAACATGTACTTCAATACTTTGAATTCAGATCTTGTTATGGAGCGGGCATGTTTGTATTCTTATGGTATCGGTGCTTTCCTTTGATGATGCAAATACTCATTTCACCCCTGATAGTATAGTATACATTGTAGTATGACGAGCTTAGTGGATGGAACGCACAATATACAGAACATTCATTAATTTGAGTAATTGATTCATCGTCAATTATGTTATGTTTTCAATTTCTAGTTTCCCAAAAGTGAATATTTGCTGGTTTTGTTTAAAGACATTCCCTTTGTGAATTAATATCAGTGACTAAAAATTAAAATACTTGTTAATTGCAGCCCTAGTTTGTGGTTCTGGTTCTGCGGCGGGTCTAAATGTCAGGTTAAGGCCATTGTTTCTCATTCCTGGTCATTCTGGAGGGATTGGCTGTGTATTTTGGATCCCTTTTGGTTCTGGTAGCATCTTTCTGGTATTTCATCACATGTCTGCCAAACACTCCTATCTGCGCTCAAGAGTTAAAAGTACGTGATTTAATAATAAAATGATCTTTTTTCGTTCGTTGTTGACAGCAGAGGCAGAACAATTCAAGTCACCTCATAGGTTATTTTTCATGGAGGGTTTCCTAGTCCAGGCTTTTGTTCTGTGCTCCTCGAAGCATCTCTTCCATCCTGTGTCTGTCATTTCCCAAATTAACTTTGATACTTCGCCAAAAGCCACTGCATCCAATTACAGCGTTTCTGAGGCAAATGTGCACGTCCCCTCCGCTGATATCGAATGGAAAAAAAAGTACCTCGGGCAATGACGACCTCTGGGGTCGGGACAAACGTCACAGCAGCATCTGCGGTCCGTTTCACTGGGTGCAATGGCCAATGGAGCTAAATCTGGTGCCACAAAACAGCAATGTTTGGGTTTCCCATCATCCCGTGATCCCATGAGAGCGATATGACTCTCACAGGGAGGTTGGAGGATGTGGATTGACATAAATGTACACTGAGGGTCTTTATGGTTTTTTCCTCCCATTGTGGTGGACACTAACCAGCCATAGAGACATTAGATATTTTTAGCATCTACAGGGGAGTTTGATCAAAGATGTTTCAACAGGCTTTTGTGTCAGCACGTCAGATTTTAAAGGCACTCATTTATTCTGTGCAGAGATTTAATTCATAGCGGAAGAAATCCACTGCAGAGGATGAGGAGTTCAAAAGCACTTATGCTTCTAAATGGAAAATAACCACTCCTTGGATGTTTTCCAAAGGGATTCTGGGAAATGTAGGATGTCACTGATTGATTTAGGAAGGGGTTGAGAGAAAGTGGGTGTACAGAAAAGAATACAGCAGTTCATCAGTAAGTAACTTAATGGATGAAATATTAAAAAAGAAACATTTGAAGTGCAAAGCTTTTTCTAAATGAAGGTTATTGTCCTCCCACTTGGTTGTCTGTTGCTGGGAGTATCCTGTCTGTGTCAGAATGAGTCAATGAGGAGTGCACAGATCACACATATGTTAATGTGCATATGTTATGGGCACAAATACACACACTGCATGTCCTATATCTCCCAGCGAAAGGGGAACATTACTGGAGCCACTGTTTCTTTATTTTGAACCTCTGTGCTCGCCAACAAATCCTAAAAAATACATTTGTTTTAGCAAAATAAAAGGTTTAAAGACCAAGCCCTCCCATAATACCACTAACATTGACTTGTCCTACTATCGTGAGGCATTTTATTGTCTTTTGGCTCAGGAGATGCACGTTTAATTTCCGCAGTTGAGGATTGTCTTCCTTGGAATGCTTCTAAATATAAAGGAAATCCTGAGGCTCAGACACATGTCTTTTTTTATCATTTGTGTCTGGTGTCCCTCCTTGATCCAATCAAAACCTCATCTTTTCATTTAATGTATATTTTTAATTAATTAATTAATTAATTAAATGATTTTGGTCAGGATTTCCCCCTTTTTGCCTTTAACCCTTGTAGCGTAGCGGTTTACTGCTGCGCTACAAGGGTCCCAGGAAGCTGTCTGAATGAATGGTCACCTCCGGGTAGCATTTGGAGTGCTTCCTAAAACGAACAGGGCCGTTTCATCGTTCTGGTCGTTGTGTTCTTGTTGCACGGTGCGTGATATCTGCAGACAAAAGACGCATTCATTAGAAATAACTTGGTCCCGAGTCCCTTGGTTTCAGCATTGGGCCCCAGCTTTGACATAAGATTGATGGCATTGCAGGGTCTGATGTGGATTTTTGAAAGCTGCTGTGAGGCTTTCTTCTGATTATTTATATTATGAGTGAAAGTTTCCCCACACAATGTACTTGTGGCTCAATGTTGTTTCCGCAGCTGCAACCAGACAAGCATTCCAGCTCGGCAATGACTCAGAGTGTGTCAACAGCACATGGAGAAAGAAATCAAGGCTCCTTTACAGGAATGCGGTGCGATCGGGAGACGTATCCACCAACAGAGGCACCAGCGATTATTAGTGATTTACTTTTAGATCATCGCCCGTGGTGCTGTTTGCACTGACGCAGACACTCCAGCAAGAGGACATTGTATGTTTATCGAGGACTATTTTCTGTCCCAGATTTAGGGCATTTTGGAGTGTTTACAGCAGTAAGATAAACTACAGGACCCATGTTCATTAGAATACGAGGAGTACGCTTTATTAGGCTTTGCATACGCAGGCAATCATTGTCAATCACGTCATAGCTGGTTTTGGTTTTGATTGGTTTTGATTGATAGTAATAAAAATATTAAATATCTCCAGACGTATCCTTGATAGTAAACCTGGCTCCATCAGCTGATATTTCACGCTTTGAATTTAGCACTCTACAGCCTCCAAGAGAAAGACAGAAAAAGCATTGAGTACTCCACCAATTTGGCATTTTAACAGTATTGTTTGACTCACAATGGAGAGTTTTTATCTCAACTTTTGCATCAGAATCTGACTTCATGCAGCTCCCTCTGGAGCCTCGAAAGGTCTGATACCTTTGTCATAAATGCAGTACAAGACCTGTAAACGGACGTTGATGTGGGAAATCGGTAAGGTTCCCCTTTCAATGGTCATTGGGAGATTATTGCGTTAATGTCCTTATCGCTTTCCGGAATCGAGCTGAGCAACAGGACATGAAAGGAAATGAAAACCATAAGGGGCTGAGCAGAGCCGGGATAAACGTGAGACAGAGCGATGGAGATAAACGCTGACAGGCGACCGTGTAGGAGAGAAAAGACAGAGGAGAAAGGGACAGGTTGAGAGGGACAGACTGTCCAAGAACAGCAAAGGGAGAGGACGACGAGAGATAACACGGGAGAGGAGAACAATAGAGTGGTGGGTGTGTGTGTGTGTGTGTGTGTGTGTGTGTGTGTCTGTTTGACCCCAGTTTAAACTCCTCTTTTCCTAATGTACAAATTCCTCAGTTTATATTGCCAGTGTTTTTTTTTACTTAGTATTTAATCTGTGTCTGATGCTCTCAAGCACCTCCGTTACTGATCAGAGGCGATGACCCCGGACAGAGGAAGTCACAAATGAAGCAAACTTTCAGCTTGTATTGTATCCCAGAAAACAAAAGATGAACCAAACTACTTGGCTGCAGTTCACATGATAGGTTGGGAGCTGTGTCCGTTGGTGCCAATGTGTGTGTGAGTGTGTGTGTGTGAGAGAGAGTGTGTGTGTCCTTTCACTTAGATGTCTAGATGGGGAATAATACATAGTTGCATCTTTGTACACAACAGATAAACAGGCATTCATCACTGGTTTTATTGACTGATGTTTTAATTATAAATGAATCTCCGCTTTCGTAACTTTTTCAACTGGACCGTCATGCATCTTTCGTTTGTTTTATAGAATTATGTCTGTTTTTTTCCAAGTGTTTCATGATTTTCTCTCAGGTTTAGTGTTTCCTGCTTTTATTTTGGAGTTATCTCCTCACGTGTCTCGTCTTACTTCCTGCCATTGTTTGTTATCTCACCTTTGCGATTGTCTGCCCCTCCCTCATTAGTGTCACCTGTCTCTCGTCAACCCTGTAGTCACCCTCCTGCTCACCTGTTCCAACCATTACTCAGTCCCTATACATACCCTATTCTTTCCTCTTCGTCGGTTTGAAGTTTTGTACCAGTCCCGTTCGGGTCCATCCCCCAAAGCCTGCTCTCCAACCTTGATAGTTTTGGAGGCTCCAAAGATGGGGCCACATTTACTTTAGGTGTTACCTGCATTAGTCAAGGTCTTGATACTCTTTAATACTTTTTGCTGCTGTTTTTCAGATTTCAAATTCCGAGGTTCGACAAAAATAGTATGTTGAATGAACTAAATGTAGCGATGCAACGTATCCTCAGACAGTTCATATGGAATCCTGCGAGAAGTGACTCCTTTTCAAAGTTAACTTCCATCTTCACAGGAAACGCAGTTAGGTTTAGGCAACAAAACCACTTAGTTGGGTTTCCGAATAGACCCTTGTTTGGGTTAAAATAACCACGGAAGTTGAATTACGCAAGTTACGTGACTAAATATAATCGCTGACTTTGCACTTAACATGGGGAATAAACAGCGGTGTCCTGGCTGAAAGGTCGCTGTTAGTTGGACCCATCCACCTCCCCTCGAGCCCAAGATTACGTGGATAACATCCGAAAACATTTCGTGGGATAGCTATGAATTACTGCGCATTATTTTACGCATGTATTGCTACGTGTGCCGGATGACACCAGCCTGAGGGATGGGGTTGGATGCGTGGGGGCGTCGAACACAGGACTGTTACCCAGGAAACTAGTGCCTATGTCCAATGTGAAACTAAAAGTCTATGTTAAGTATTTAATTGATGTATAGCTATACGTATGAAGTGAAATGAGTAACAAAGTTATTTTAAAACAAACCACAGTCTTTTTTTTCCTTAACCCAACCAAGTAGTTTTGTTCCTTAAACCTAACTAAAAATAGTTTCTGTGCAATGTGGCTGCGTGATCATTTCACATTATCACTGTGAAATCAGGGTGCTCCGTATTTAAAGATCAGCCTTGAGAATGATTCATGTGCTGGTGTGGCTTCAGATGACGGACATTACGAACTGCCCTGCAGGCAAAGCGGTGTAGGAGGTGTAGATGAAGAGCTTTGTTTGCTTTGTGTGTGCGAGGGACAGAGAGAAAGCAGGAGAGACACAACTCTCGATGGAGTAAAAGGTTTTCTCATGCCGAAGGGCATTCGGCAATGTATCACCTCTACTAGATGAACTGCAACTTGACGGGTCTCTGTATTACTTGTGTCAGTTACAGAGCTTCCCTTCCAGCATGGTCAATTATAAATGCTTCAGTTGGACTTGGCGGTGAAGGCTGCGCTTTCAAAGAATCCAAGCTAATCTCCAGCATAAACACTCAAACACTGTTATACACAAATAAGAGATAGCTATGCAGAACATTGGATCTTAGCAGTGTCAAAAATACCGAAACCTTTTTTGGGGGTTGGTGGAGGAAGCCGCAGCACCAAAGAGGGGTAAAGGAACAGTTTGGCATTTTGGGGACATACACTTATTTGCTTCTTTTTTTTTTTGGCAGAGAGTTAGATGACCTTTAAATATGAAATGTCAGCCAGCCGCCGATTAGCTTAGCTTTGCACACAAAGACTGGAAATAGGAGGAAACAGCTGTTCTCGCTCAATCCAAAGATAACAGAAACAAACAGCACCTGCTAAGCTAATGTGAAGCTATAAGCACATCCGTAGCTACAGAAATAAATTACTTCTCAGCTTGGTAAGACAGCAAAAAGCAGCGCCTGTCTAATAATGAAATATTTTGATCTAACCTGTTCAAAAAGTATGACAAATATCATATTCATATAAGAAGGGGACTTCATTACTGTGACGTGACCCATTGGTTTGTGCACTATGGTTTTGAAGCCGGCATTTTGTTCATCGCCATATTAGTTTTTGACCACACACTCTTGTTTCTTTGCTACCAGAAGTACACACAACATTTTTAGTGAAACCAAAATATTGCATTCAACTTTCATGAACTGAAAACACACTGCGAAAGGGTGACAGTTGTAAAACGAGAAGACGGACAACTCCCAGACCGGACTACGCCGTGGTAGTGACCTGTCAATCACTAGGTAGCCACGGCCTAAAGTATAGCCTGCTTTATGGTCTATTGTACTCTAAATGGGACCATCATTTACTACATGAACATCATGCTTTATTGAAGAAGACTTTAAACTAGACCATAAACTCATGTTTACAATGTTTACTGAGGGAATAAATCAAGAGATAAGTAGAGTTATTTTCCCATAGTTCAATTCAATACTATCAGATATTTTTTGCAACCAAAGGGTTAGATGGTGTTTTGTGGAGGGAAATATCTCTGTAATTTGATCAACATCCAGTACCTTTCCAGCATCAAAACGTGAGTCACTGCAGTGACTGAAAGTTTGTACATTTTAAATTATTGAACGCTGAGAATTTATGTACTGCAGATGTTTTAATGATTACTTTTGCGTCTTGGGTTGAGTCCAAAGAGCTTGTTTCTGTACAACCTTTGCACATCACTCCCTCTGGATATGAGCCGTGATGCAAAATCACTGAGAATGTATTGAATTGTGCTTTGAATGCTCAAACATAATTTATTAAAATGCTAAATCTGGGCTATGTCCTTTTTTCCCTCCTCAGACACACATCTGTTGCACTATGTGAGCGAGTAGAGAGAAAGTCCAAATAAAGAATGTTTATTTTGTACTGTTCACCGGTTCCCGAAGCCCTCACACGGCTGACGCAGACAAGTTTCTCTCTACTTTCATTCTCCATCTGCTCTGAAGTGTCAAACATTTTTTTGTTCCTCTACCCTGAAAGAGGAGCCTCCTGGCTTGAGTTTTTGTTACTCCTCATAACACAAACTGGTTTAGAATATTTCCATTTAAATATCCGGTTAGTTATTGCGCTAAAACATTTTGTCCTGCAAGATTGACGTTGACAAACCACTTATTCAAACCCATGAATCCCTTTTCTCAATGCGTGTCATTTTATACCCATTCATTTGCCTGTAATTCAGTAGATATGTTCGGTATCCTTTAATTGATTTCACGGTTCTCTTTGAAAATCTCAACGTCTGCTCTCGAATAACTATGAAGATTGTTTGGTTTGCATAATGAACATGTCATCTGCACAAAGTAAATGTGATTATGTGGAGAGACAAAATGCACGGGGATGACAGAGGTTCACTTGACTACCGCTGTGGAGACAAATTCACCTTTTCAGAGTCGTGCTCGTCATTTAGTATCAGCCGGCAGCACAATTATGCAATTATTCCAGCATTTCATTGCGTTCACAACGACATGAAAGGACGCAGCTGAAGTTATTTCGTAGTCGTCATGCTGGCCTTGAGGTGGATCCAGTTTCCTCCCTCGTAGATAGATAAAGCCATGTTCCCCCACAAAAGAGACACTTTATGTATCATGTATTGTTTTCTCTCTCTCTCTCTTCAGACTTCTCATGCTTAGTACTCATTTCACCGTTGTTTGGCTCATTAGAGAGAACCCGCTTAGGGGAACTTGCTGCCCTTTTCACCTCTAAATATAGTAACAAACACAGATCTGTTTTCTCTGACCCCGAGGGGGGAGCATGAGCTTCCTGTCTTGATAGATGAGAAAATACACACACACACACACCATGAATAAATATCCGTACGCACACAAACGATTTGAATTCAAATCACAACAGGCATTTTTGTATTTTTTTATTTCAGGGACACGCAGTCCAAAAAGCTGCCACTAGGTTTATGGATTTCTTTTAGAGCGAATGTGTAGTTAAAATACATACGCTAGACTCAGCATGTTTTCACCGTTTGCATCCTGACGTTAGCATTTCGCTCAAAGCACACGTTGTGCAGAAGTGTTGTGACTCGTCTCGTTTGTGTCACGCTGCATATGCAGAATACTTGAAGAACCAGAGGTCTTGGAACAAATAACACGTCCTGGTTTTCGTTTCCCTTTCAGAAACATGTGGAAGACCCTGACACTCTCCCTGATAGTGGCACTGGCATTGGGCACAGAGGTGAGTGCGGTCATGTGTGCGTATCTGTAGTGTGTAGATGCTTTTGACACGCTAAGTGTGTACACTGAGTATTACTTCTTCTTTTAAGCCATGCATGTTCACCCATATTATTGTTCATCGGTCTCATGTGTTCCTCCCAACCCATTTACTCTGTCCTCGGTAAACCTCATTCTTTCTTTTCATTTTCGACTTCTTTTTTTTAAAATGTATTTATTTTACCCAGGTGTCCCAGTGTGAGGATGTGGGCATGGCGGTTGTGGAGAAGGCGGTGGACCAGCAGCAGGAGAACTTCAGCGAAATAGCCAACGTACCAACAAAGTCCCAACACCAGATCCTGGCTGCTCAGTTCGAGTGCTACATGAAGATCATCCACGATCCGCCGTGCACAGATGAAGGTGAGAAGACCGTCTCAATGTCCTTTAACAGCTGTCCTGCTGAACGTTAAGTCTCCTGGGGGTATCACATTTATTTCTGGCGAATGGCGGATAAGTGTTAATCACAACATTTCGCACCCGAGTTGCCGTGCACTTTTAATGAGATCCCTCTCTCTGCAGATTTAATCACTTACATCAGTATAAGTATGAGTAAAACATTTAATGACAGGATATATTTTTTAACTAATCCATTTCCGTTGTGCTTTGGTAGCCTCTCCATTAACGCCATAGGTTCCAGACTGAAACATCTCAACAACTACCGGCAGGATTGCCTTTTTAATGTTAGACAGACATTCATGGTCCCCAGAGGACGGATCCTGCTGAGTTTGGTGATCCCCTGACGTCACCTCTATTGGTGTATTGCCATGACATGTGGCACAGCGATGTCCCCATCAAGATGAATTGCAATCGCTTCATTTGAAAACGTTTACCGACTCATACGTTCACACACATTTGTTCAAAATAGCATTTTTGGCAAATTTACTAGCAAACGTGCATTACTGGCTGTTAATAGTTTCCAATGTGTGGTCACAATAAGAGAGAGAGAGAGAGAGAGGAAGTGAGTCTGAAAGAAAGGAAACTTGCCCTTTGTCTCTTGTGCCCCCGCTCAGGACTTCACTTTGAAATGTTATTTTGCGGTCCCTTTCCCAGCATGCCGCGGCACAACCTGGTACCGACAGGTTTCCGTCGATTGTTGACGAGCTTTGTGCGGGCCAGCTGAAGTGAGATGCGTGGTTTATTTCAGGGCAACACGCCGTCTATGTTGAATAGAGAACATATGCAATCCGTGACTTACCTTTATGATTCTCTGTTGGCACGTGTAACACTGACAGCGCAGACTCACTACCACAGTTCACGTGTTAAAGGGATAATTAGGCCTACTTCTTAAATATTGCAGTTAAATCTTTGGCACTTTATCGTTCTTAAAGGTATACTAAGGCAAGCTGGAGATCAGTCTGGATGGATAGGTTGCAAAATGATTGAATCCAAAATACCCTTGTTTAGAGTAAAAGAGCAGCCTTGTTTAACAGGCTGCTCTTTCACTCCTACACAGAGCGTCCGGTTCTTTGGTCTGGTTCGTTAACGGGCGTAACCGAGACCGTGATAGGTTGCAGCGCGTGATCAGCTGTCGGCTGCTCAGTAGCGCACGGTCGATGTAGCATCTGTAGCATTTAGCTGTTGCCAACATGAAGGGGCTGAAACTGAATCGGTCCCTGCAGGAATCCTCTGCCACACCATTGGTGCCTCTCATTATTCTTTATTTGATTTCTTTAATAAAAAAGAAGAAGAACTTGGTGGTTAGCATGAGCTGGGGCTACTGTTGCCTCTGTGGCTGAAAAGACAAAGAGCTCCTCAACAAAAAAAGACTGCACATCCAGCATAATGCTTTTTTAATGGAATTGGCATTCAGCACCAGGGAGACATTTGTCTCCTGGTAGATGCTTTGTTCAATAAACAAAGCATCTACAGCTGAGAAGGTCTTCTGGAAACATTAGGCGCCTCACTTATGCATGCACCACTTTGACACTAGGGCTGGGAGGCGGTTATTCTCCTTATTAACCACCACGCGGTGATATATTAAAGTCTCTTTTTAAATGCTCGTCTTGTTCGGATGTCATGTCCTCTGCAGGTCATTTCTGCAACCGTACGTGGGACGGCTGGCTGTGCTGGGGGGACACCGCTCCAGGGACCGTCATGCAGATGTGCCCGGAATACTTTTTTGACTTTGACCCTGCCGGTGAGGCGTCAAGGCACACACACACACACACGTGCAAACATTTTTGTGTGTCTTATGATGTGGAATTTGTTTGGTTTAATTCACGGTTGTCTACAGTATCTTCTGGACAACTTGCGACATTTACTTTTTTAATTTCTTTGCTTTCTGTTAATTTGCAAAAAAATAACTCATGGCCTCGAATGAAAAAACGTCAGCTTTTCATTGTCTATTTGGCAGCTCAATCAAACTATAAACGATGTTACCGTCTGCGTAAATTGTAACGTTGTCTTTCAACAGAGAAGGTGACCAAGGTGTGTAATCCTGGGGGCCAGTGGTTCCACCACCCAGAGAGCAACAGAGTCTGGACTAACTACACCCAGTGTCAGGCCTACACCAAAGACAAACTCAAGGTAAAGCTCACGGTGTACGAGTTGTTTCAAGGTGTTTCAAGGTGTTCGGAACATTTCAAACCTTTTGACCAAATTAGGTGACAGGAAGAAGATCAAAAGAGGATACAAAATGCTCAACTAAAATAAAAATGTACAAAGACATCCACAATTCTGAATGGTCTTAAAGATAAGGCAAACATTTGAGTGCACAATTGAATATAAAAAAAAATTCAACATATTATATTTAGAGAGTATACAACTTTTTTTTTACCTTAAAAGTTTTCCGTGCAGTTAAGTCATGTTCCTGGACTACTTTTACAACATTGTTTGACTTGAAGCCCTGTCGAGTGACCTGTGAGAGGACGAAATGCAACATTACACCTATGGGTTTTTTGACATGGTGTCTTAAATGTAATCCGAACACACGACAGGAAACAACACCGGGAGGGTTTATGACAGACGTTGACATCTGATAGTCAGAAGTTATTTCCCACTTGGACAGCTGAGCACAACAACGCAAACCCGAGGGCTTGAATTCACTTGTGTTGTGTGTTCTGAACTGGAGACCGAGAGTCTTCTGACTCAAACGTGCGAGTCATTTAGGATTTGTTCCACTTGGTGGATGGCGAAGCTCATGGCCCTGCACGCAGGCGTTTCTGTCGGAGCGGTCTTTGTAAAGATTGCCCTCCATGAACCTCGTTAATTTGCCCTGACATTGTGTTCAGTCAGGAAAACTGTTCCTTTCTGAATTCTCGTTCTCTCTCCAGAGGTTTTCCTTTGCTTTTACTATGCTGGTTTACTTCTTGAGTTTAGAATAAAGCCATTTTTAGTCTGTGAATTTCATGTATAAACGACTTTTCCTCCCCGCAGTTCGCCATTAGTCTCTACTACCTGGCCATGGTGGGTCACGTCATGTCCATCGTCTCCCTGGTCATCTGTCTGATCATCTTCTCCTACTTCAAGTGAGTCAGGACTTTCCTCTTGTCTCGTCTGACTCTCAACACCTCGACAGTCGCCACATACCTCTCGTACTTTTCTTTTGCTGTTTCAGTGTTCAGTTTGTGTGCGATGGCTTAGAAACCGCTAGAAGCTGCCTGTATGTAGACCAGCACGAGCAAGAGTAAATAGCTTAAGTTGTGGGGAAGAAAATGCTTGTTACAATGTGATTTCAGTCCTGCAATGTTTGTAAGAGCCTTTAAAATAACTTCACGAGTACATCCCTCTCTCCGCCAGGAGTCTCAGCTGCCAGAGAATCTCCCTCCACAAGAACATGTTTCTCTCCTTCATCTTGAACTCCATCATCACGATAATGTGGCTCTCGCTCACTGTGGCCAACAACCAAGCCATAAACGCCAGCAACCCTGTGGGTCCCCGAACATCTCTCTCACCATTACACTCATGGATTTCAGTTCCACAATTAACTTAACCCTCTTAAGGCATTCCAGTCCGAATTTAGTGTGTCACTCTAAACTGTGGGCTGGCTTCCTGTCCCGTCAGGTGAGCTGTAAGGTCCTGGCCGCGCTGACTCAGTACACGGCCACCTCCAACTACTTCTGGATGCTGTGTGAGGGCATCTACCTGCACACGCTCATCATCGTGGCGGTCTTCGTCGGGGAACAGCAGCTCTTCTGGTACTACATCGTGGGATGGGGTGAGTCACCGGAGTCGTTCCAAACTATTGTCTTATTGGGGTTCCAGTGCATCCATCTCGTGGATCGTATCCATATGAAACAACAACTGCACCCTATATATATTAACACATATATATATATTAACGCTGGGGAGAAGATTCAAACAAGGTCTCATTTTGTGAGAGGTTATTATTCACTTACAAGGGGTAATACTGCGACCTCATAATACCTCACGGGCAACACTCCAACTGCAGAGTTACTGCAACAGACAGTTTCAAGGTGAACAGTTTTCCAAATTCAAGTGCCAAAACATGCATTTATTCGCCTGAATGTAATGAGAGCATCTGTAATCTGCTTCTATAAAAATTAGCCTTCAATTCTTCTGGAAAAAACATCATATTTCCAGCATAATTCAATACATAAATGTAACTTTGAAGGCTGGATTTGCCTGCGCTCAGATAAGTGGCCTTTTTATTTCAACTCTCATGCAGGCATCCAGCTCTTATGTATTAGTAATGGATTCTTTTATGTCTCTCTCTCAGGCTCACGTCTTTTTATATCCGTGAGGTATAGCGTGCCTGTAACGAGCATGTCCTCCGTGTCACCTTTACTTTGAACTCGCTGTTGTCGGCACAGGAGCTGAAAGCTTTCTGACTTCTTTAAAGGGCCAGTGTCATTCAGGGCCAAATGGCAGGGCAGAAATGGAAATATTAATAAGCATGTTTCCTTCATAAAATAAGATTTGCTGTGTTTCGTTAGCTTAGGGTGAGCCGTTCGTATCTACACGGGGAGCAGGTCCTCGTCACGGAATCCGCCATGTTGCACCGCCATGTTTCTACAGTAGCCCAGAACGGACAAACCAATTCATAATTTTCGCGTCGGCTGCCGTACTTCTCCCTACACGCTTGGCACGCGATAGAAGTTTCAGTTGGTCGCATTCTGCAACTTCACCGCGAGATGCCGCCAAATTCTACACACGTGGCCCTTTGACTGAATATGTATATCGCAACTAGAGTTGAGTACGTTGCTTGGAGTTACAAACTTAAATAAACAGTTCAATATTTTGGGAGGAAAATGTGTATTTCACTTATTGCGTTAGATGAGAAGATCAAGACCACCAATGTGACGCTGCGGCCGGCAGCCGGTTTGTTTTCGCTGAACACTGAGGAGGTTATAAACCGTTTATTTCATTTGCACAAAGACTGGTGCGTAAAAGCAACAATGCACAACCCCCTGTACAACCGCATATTGCACAGAGCCAGGCTGGCTGTTTTCCTGTGTCTTTATGCTAAGCTAAGCTAACTGTCGCGTGGTCAATCTTCTCTTCTAACTCCCGGCAAGAAAGTGCGTCTACAAATATTTCCAAAAATGCAAGTTAAAATGGATTTCTTTCTACAAAACAAAACAACAGAATAGCTTGTGTCCTATCAACAAATGGAGGTCCTGTATTGCGTTTCACATTGTGTTTTAACAGTGTGGTGCAACCGCGGACTTCCCTGTAGAGATTCAGGACGTCGGCCTGATATGTCTGTCTGTGTTTCTCTCTCTGTCCAAAGGTTTTCCCATTGTTCCTGCCATCACGTATGCCGTGGCTCGCGGGCTCTACTTCAACGACAAGTAAGCTGTAGCACGTTTGCTGTTCTTCTATCGACATAGCTGTGAAGCCCAAGTCCAGATCGAGGCCAGGATTGTTGCAGTATGCAGTCTACTGTAACATAACTACAGGCCTAGGTCTCTCTCTCTCTCTCTCTCTCTCTCTCTCTCTCTCCCTCTCTCTCTCCTGATCTTCCTCTGCTCTGGTTTAGGATGAGATGATTTGTAACATTTTTATTTGTGGTATTATTTGCTGAGTCCACCACTAATGATAAATGCTTCAAGCTTTGTTTATTTATGTCACCGTACATGTACCATCTCACTGGAATGGTGTACGAAATGTCATCTTTTCCTCGCTGTTTGTTTGTTTGTTTCAGGTGCTGGATCAGCTCTGACACACACCTGCTTTATATCATTCATGGGCCCATTCAAGCTGCACTATTTGTGAGTAATTACTAAAAGTATGTATTTATATATTATGGTATCACCTCTTCCCTTAGCTTAAGTCAAGTAGGATTGCTATGAATAGATTTAATCTCGCTCCGACTACTTTTCAAAAGCCTCGTGACAACAGAAGGTGGAACGGTGCTTTTACCTCAAATTCATAATACAAACACACGCAAAGACAGTCAATTCAAATACACTGGTGGCCGTCCGTTTTGTAGCCCATAGCACCTAAACCAAGACCAGGTCTTGAGCAAGACCAGACCAGTGTCAGTCCCAAAATTCCTTTACATTTTTCTCTTTTATTGCCATATATACTATATGTATATATATATGTGTGTGTGTGGGTGTGTGTGTGTGTGTGTATATATATATATATATATAAATATAAATATAAATAAGTGTACCATGAGAAGCATTGCAGAGGTGAATTGTAAGTGTGGGAATTTGCCAATTTAGTGATATCCCTGCAGTTGTGGTCTCGATCGGTCTGTGAGGTTGCTCTGTTGCCAGGAAATTGACAACAAAAGCTTATTTTGTGCGTTCTCCATTTAAATGAGTAACAGGAATTGAGATTATAGGAGACTAACTTCCTTGGACATGTAATTGAAAGATGTCATTATAGTGCCACCCTCAGGCCAGTCATTGCCATTCTTTATATAAAATGCAAAAGGTGGTTCCTCCCATTCAAGTTAGGTCGAGACAAAGACTCTGTATTAGATTTCTATCTCTGTCTCTCCCGTCTCATTTCATTATCAACCTGTCCAGGTGAACTTTTTTTTCCTCCTGAACATCGTCCGGGTTCTCATCACCAAGTTGAAAGAGACCCACTGCGCTGAGTCCACAGCCTACATGAAGGCTGTGAGAGCCACCCTCATCCTCATCCCTCTGCTGGGAATCCAGTTCATCCTTTTCCCCTGGAGGCCGGAGGGACGCATCAGCCGGGCCATCTATGATTTCTTCATAAACATCTTCTCCCACTTCCAGGTATGGGTTATTAATAAGCTTCACGTGAAGAGTTGCAACAAAAGGCTGATGCTGCTACTCACAGAGGATGAATTAAAGTTACCTGGAAGCAATTCCAAATTCATAATTTGCATGTTTTTCCCCACGTGAACACATCTCAATTCAAAAGCTTTTTACATGGTCTGTAAAAACATGTTCTGTTGGTGTTTGGCTTGAAGGAATTGTATTGAATGCCATTAAATTCCATTTTAAGTGCCATTAAGCAACAACGTCAAACTAAATAGCAATTTCATCAGTTTTAAAACATTTTAAGAGCCACTCTCTGCTCTTAAATTGGATTAAACAAGTGCTACTCGGCTTTTGGAAATATGACGTTTTATTGTATTCTTTTTGGAAGAAAAGAACAAAAGGTATCCCTCATTTGGTCCCTGCTCTTCACATAAAACACAATGATTCATTTGCATTTATTATTTACAGCATAATCTCATCTGTTCGATTTAAATATGAATATTTATTCAATGTTCTATTGCTTTGCAGGGACTCCTGGTGGCAATTATATTCTGTTTCTGCAATGCTGAGGTACATTTAAACATCATATTTGAATGCATCGCAGATATTTCAAACTGGCAGGACTGTTGTTGTTATGACTCCAGATAATGTAAACTGCTGTGTTGTATACTATACAAAGAGTCTGCATAGAGCCAGAGCACAACGTGTCATGCTGTGAAAACCACACCCACCGGCGGGGAGAACAATCAGCACCACAATATGCAACCCAAGGCTAACGAAATGCCTGTAGCTAGCTACAAAAACATATATCAGCATGTCAAAGGATTGTTTTAGCACCCTGCGTTTACCAGGGGTGCAGTTGATAACTAAAATGATGAATGCGCTCCATTTAATATATGTATATATTTTTCATGACGACGGGACATGTTAGCTGTTAGCGAGCTACTATTAGCGACGCATTAGCAAGCTACTGTTAGTTAGCTAAGGACTTTGCAAACTGCATTGCTTGCCGATGTATCGACGTTCCACTGTGACACAAGTTGCAAAGTGTCAAAATGTCTTTAGCTTGACTAACAGAAATATAGTTAGCTTACAACTGGACACGTAACGTTGTTGGCATACGGAATGTTTCCCCATTCTTCCTGATGATGCCTCGTGTTCTCATTGCCCGTTTCCTAATTATAATTTTTTTAGTTTGGCAGCTCATAAAAACTTACTTCTGAGTTCTTGATGAAATGCTAGATTCTCAACTAAACTTGAACTCCGTTGACGTCCCAGGCTCAGACAGCGTTGAAGAGGAAGTGGGCTCAGTGGGAGTGTGCCTGGGGTAAAACCGGCTGGGATGAAACACCCATCACCAGCTACCACCACAACTCCTCCATAACCGAAACCAGCCGAGTCACCATCTGCTCGGAGGAGCCTGCTGCCATGCTGTCTGAACCAAACGAAGGCAGCCACTTCCTGCCCCAGGTGCAGCAGAGAGCCAACGGGCAGCAGAAGACGTGCAGCAACGGCGAGGCGGACACGCCCAACAAGATGGAGAGCACCGACATTTGACCAGAGGGGAAACACACGGAGGCGGTGGTTTCGGTGCCAAAACAAAACACACACACACACACACACACACACACACACATAAACACACGCTCACTTATTTGATGCGCACAGAAAGAACAGAAAACTAAAAAAGGTTATAGCAACAGCTCCAGTTTATGAACTGATGAGAAAAAGATAGACTCATATTATGGTGTAATCCTAGTATAGTAACGGCTTTTGCATACATGTGTTCTGTCGCTGGAATAAAGTCCACTTATGTATTTCAGTTAATATATCAAATGAAGAGCTGTTTGTGTAATCCGTTGTCTTACAAAGCCTCGGAATGCTTTAACCGTACACCCCTGTGACCGATAAATGTCCTAACCCATGAAGTTTTTGATATGTTTTTTTAAATGCTTTTGTCTAGGAAAGGTTGTGTAATCATCGCTGACCTTCAAAAATAAAAAGCCAGCATCCCTCTTTTAGCCTTTCAGAAAATAAAAACCACATCACACTGAGAGGCAACTCAACCGTGACATGTTAATTTCCCAACAACAAGTGACAGAAATAGGATTTAATTTCAGTCTGAGTAAGTGTACGATGGACATAGGATACTTCATTTTGTACTTATAAGACCAGAATCTGACTTTTTGACTTTCAGCTTTTGCTATTTGCTGATGTTGAAAACAGAAGTCATGTTTGCATTTTGGTCGGTAAAACTAACTCTTGACATGTAACTGGTCGGAAGAAACGTATCCCCACTGTCATCGCTCCTCAAGTCGATGGTCACCCACTACGTACGCTTACACAAATCTTCAGGTTGCTAAAATGATGATTTTACGTACATTTTTAAAGGGCTTTGAGCATAAAGATAGTGGCAATCTATATATGACTATGACATCTCCGCATGGTATAACATCCTGGCTACATGAAAGCTAAAACACGTATGTAAAAGCAGTGGGAGGCTAATTTTGAGGCTCGACTGATTCAAACTGATTTGTGCCGAACATTATGGGTTACAACTATCCTAATTCAGACCGGTAGCAGAGCTTTTAGTGCAGGATAATTACTGGCGCAGAGATAATGGAGCTGTGGAGTGCTGCAATAATCTCACTCCTACTGAATATCAGTCATTCTCCTCGTTTACTCCATTGGGGACACAGGTTTTGGGGATATTTTGGCAAAAGTGAGTGCACATGCAACAGACGTACAGCCACTGTGGTCTGTGAAATAATGTAAATAGGGAGCGTGCACACATGTGCTTTTCACGAGTAAGAAAGAAAGAAATGTTACTTATTTAATATCCCACAATCTTCGCTTTCTATTATGACATGTATTGTAGTACGATGGGAAATCTTAATGTGATAAAAACGATTTTATACACTGAACATTTAGGAGGAAAACAAAGATGAGACGGCTCATGTTTAGGATGCCATTTTTAAATGTTTCTCTCTAAAATGTAGCCTTTGCAGATAAAACAAGACTGTGCCAAATGTTTTATATAAATTGTTAGGAATGAATGTTTTTCCATCTTTTTTAAAAACCCACTTCAGTCGCCACGAGACAATTTCAAAGGTTTATTAAATTTAACTTTATTATTATAGTGTTCCTATTGCTTTGTAATGATCTCTGTTCTTGTTGTTGCTGTCAAAACGGCCGGTTTCACTATTTGGCCGTGTTGTTAAAATATGCTTTATTTGCAAATACAATTCTCTGCCACTTCACATTTAATTAAATAGTTTTTCTAATTGCTTATGATTGAAAGTGAGCTTGCAGCAAATGCATTTCGGTGTTCTTCCAGGAGAACCACATACTGGGAATACAAATGTCCCAATGTGGATACAGCAGGCTACACTGGTGCAGGAGGAATAAAACATAATTGAAGAATGTCGGCTCTCTGCAAAGGGACGCCACCCTTGTACACGTTTGCCAATGCTGCCCAGTCGAGTAAAAACACCTATCGTATCGACATATTTGTAAAGAAATTTGAAAAACATTCCAATAAAATGTCAAAAAGAAAATAGTTCAATTCAAGCATATTATTGTATACATTTTTAACACTGCCATTCATGTGTGGAAATAAAGTTGTTTGGACATAAACGTGTGGTATTCAGTGAGATGTATGTCTGGGTGTGATTATTTAATCTGTGCCACTGTCTTGATTTTTCAAGGTTGATAAATGTCTTTGTTGCAATACTGTACTGCACTTATCAGGTATTGCCACTGCTGCTTTATATACTGGTACTCCACTATTACACAGGGAATCATGGTCCTTTTTACATCTTGCTTAATTTTCAGATAGATTTTCATAAAAAATAAATGAATAACTTCTAAAATGTGATGGCTTGATATAGAGTAAAACTAACACCGTATTCTTGTTAAAATGCCCCCCTTGACTTTCTGGTCATGAACATTTGATATAGATATATATATAGATATAAAGTACAGCAAAGAGTATGCGCACTGAGTGTAGGGCCAGAGGGGGCGGGGCAAGGCCCATGGTAGAGAGTTCACTGCAGGACAGAATGGCTGCGGTCGAATAGTCAAAAAATGACCTCCTAACGTCTAACCCTAACCACTTTTCCTTGACCTCTGTGGAAAATGTGACGGAGTCAAGGAAAGATTGGAAGGAGAATTCATGAGTAGTTAGGAAAAGACAACCGGGGTCTTTAGCGAATCCGACTCATCTAAGATACTTTGTCTGCGTTCTTAAAGTGTAAACCCTAACCCTCCAGCCCCTGTAGCACTTGATAAGAGCCGATGGAGGTAAATAATGCCAACAGAATGGGCAATGCCGCGAGCAACGCCAAGTTAGTGTTAGCCTTAGCATGTTGGGTTTTTCAGGTTTCCCAAAAACATTTATTTTTAATTAAAAAGTCTATGTTCCCGCCTATCTGATTAAATATATACAGTATTAATACATTTGTATGACATGGTGGATGTGTTAAATATGACACATGGACAGAGTGCCCAGGAATGTTGTGTTAATGTCAACACAGTAAATGTGTAACTATTTCTACACACAAGCTGTGTTAGATGGCTTAACATACAAATGTATTATTTTAGCACATTGTGTGCCACCAATGTGTATAGGAAGAATTTATTTTCAATATAAAATAAAATGCAAGAATACAACATTAATTAGCCTTTAAGATTTCATTTAGTTCAGGCTTTAAAAAAAATACATTAAAGACCAAAAATGCATTAAATACGACTAATCTGTAGAACCACACCTTCAAAATCTTGTCCCTCGGATTGAGAGAGCTTGGCATCGCTACAATTTAATGTATTATAAGAGGCCTAACATCTGCAACATTATCCAAATGTATCATTTCAAAGTCTTTAGTTTGTTGTACAACATATGCATAGAAATGCTCATCAAAGTACTGAACTTGATACTGTGTTTTTATTGGCAGCACAGATCCAGTTCTGTATGTCTGGTCATTTACTGCCAACAAATGTGAAACATAAATGAGGCTCATTGTGAAATCTTTGTGCATGACATAAGTCCCTCCAGTGTGACCCATGTTCACAGGGTAGGCTTCAGAATTAGATTCCATCCAAACAACTTCTTGTGAAGCGTATGATGCTCTGCTAAAGAAACACAGCAAGCCCAACACTGACAACGGGTGAAAAATAACGCTGCGGATTTACCTCAAAAAAACAATGATGCCTCAACTTGCAAGAGACACCTTATTTGGGAGGCAATTTGCCTGATGGCATTTTCTGAGGATCTCAAATTGATAATGACATTCATTTTCATTTTTCTCATTCATGTAACCAGTCAAAACCAGAAATCCTGTGAATAAGTTGCTCCAACGAGAAAATCTTTTCTCCCAGGACACCCGGGCCTTTGTTTCAGCCTGCTAAGTCTGTGCCCGCAGCAATGCTTCCCACCAACCCCCGGCAGGCCAGTTGCGCCCTTTGCCTATTCCCCGCCGCCCCTGGTCCCACATAGCAGTGGACTTCGTCACTGGCCTACCCCCTTTCGGAAGGTAACACCACCATTCTAACAGTCATGGACCGTTTTTCCAAGGCGGTCCACTTCATTCCCCTCCCCAATTTGCCATCATCCACCGAGACTGCTAACCTCCTGGTCCTCCATGTCTTCCGACTCCACGGAATTCCCCAGGACATTGTGTCGGATCGAGGACCTCAGGTCTGGAAAGCCTTCTGTCAAGCCCTAGGTACCACCGCCAGTCTCTCTTCAGGATATCATCCCCTTGTCCGGGACTTCCATCGGGAGCATCCAGACAAGCCTGGTGGGGCACCTGGAGGCGCCCGATGAGGGGGGTACTGTCACAGGTACTGTCGCCGTGACTCTCGTCCCTTTCTCTCTTTTCCTTGTTTGTCCCCTGTTACGTGTGTGTGTGTGTGTGTGTGTGTGTGTGTGTGTGTGTGTGTGTGTGTGTGTGTCTTGTGGCCGTGGCTTCCGCCAACTGGCAATCATCTCCGGCACCTGTCTCCAATCACATCAAGTCCTCCCTGTTAAAACACCCTGGCTTCTCTCTCTCTCTCCAGTTGCCAGACATTTACAGTGGTACCTCGACTCTCGGCTTCACTAAGAAACGTACTTTGCTTGTTACTTGTGATTTCCTGCTAACCCCTGTTCCCTGTGCCCAGGAATCCCGTACATGCACTTCCGCTCAGCCGCCGCCGCTCATGCCACCTCACCACCCCATCTACGCTCTCCCGGTTCTATACAATAAACTATTTACCTCCACCCAACCTTGCCTCCCCCTGTCTGCGCTTGGGTCTGGCACAAACGAACCCTCACAGGTAGCGCCGTAGTAGCACTTTGATAGCACTTTGTAGTTTAACTTTATTGAAGAAATTTTACTTACTTGATTCTTGTTGTTCTGAGTTTGGACTCATGGTTTAATGCACTTATTGTAAGTCGCTTTGGATATAAGCGTCAGCTAAATGACATATAATGTACATCCCACATGAAATCAGAATATAGAAATGTGTAAAGTTCAGCAGCAACGCAGGCTCTGGGTCTGCTAGGTTAGATTCTGTATGACCTGTGCTAGTGTGTTCTCCATAGCACTGCATGTCTCTCCGAGTACCTATTTTATTCTGAATCTTTAATGACGGATCACCGCGCCCACATTCTCCACCAAATGTGGCAACCCGGAGGAGTTGGAGGCAAGATTCAGAACAAAAACAGGAGACTCCGAGGTAGTGTAACAAAAAGTCTCCTTTAAGAAATAGGATAGGGTAAAGGGGGATGTGGTCAAACTTCAACAAAAGATTCCTCCCATTTCAGGGTCTTTTGCCCTTCGGTCTCACGCCTGGTGTGAGCCGGTTCCTTGGTCCTGTGTGGGCAGAGCAGAGCAGAGGGGAGAGTGTGCTCGGTTACATCCTGTCCGATGCTGCTCCTCTCCAGTGGTTCAGGAGATCCTTGTCGTCTCCCTGCTGTGTCCCAGCTCCGAGAAGATATGCTCCCTCCGATTACCTGATGGGCTGCAGGTGGGACCAATGTCATGTGCCGATTGGCTGCAGCACCTGCACTGGGACACTCCCTTGATCACCTCCCTCAACCTGAGCTTGGGCATCCGCCCCCTGTGCTCTGCCTGAACACAAAAACAAATTTATACATACATTTACTGAAGCCATCGCATACATTAAGTTGTCCACCAAATTATCACTATAGAAAAAGCTGAGCCCACAAGGGTGTGCTGGGGGAATTCAGACCCATCGGTCAAAATAGTCACAATTAGATATTTTTTCTAAATTGTTTAGTACGAGTGGGAATATGAAATAAAACTATCCAATTTGATTTAATATAGTATGGTTGTGAAGAAGCCCTGGGATTACCCTCTGACACCAAGTCTGTAATAAAAAAATATGGCACAGGCCTAGTGACCATCAAATAAAAACACAGTATCTGATATGCATGGAAGATAACTCACCATCACACTCCTCATCAGATGACAGGACATTGGGCTCATTTTCAAGTGAAGCCACTTTCAGTATTTTCGGAACAATATGTACTTCCCATTTCCGAAAGAATCCAACTGAAAAGTAGTAGAAAATTGCCAAGCAATAATATTAAAATGGGAACTTGGGCAACTGTTGGTCAGTGGTTAGCAGGTCTGTCTTTCAATCAGGGGGTTGGTGGTTCAATCCCTGCCCTAGTCAATGTGTCCTTGAGCAAGACACTTAACCCTAAATTGTTCCCTGTAGCTGTGTCTACAGTGTATGAATGTAACATGATTGTAAGTCGCTTTGGATAAAAGCGTCAGCTAAATGACATGCAACTACGCCCATTTAAAAAAATTCTAAATGTTATTCCTATGGTATAATACAGTCCAAAAAACATTAGTCAACATGAACAACCTTCTCCCAAAATCAAAAAACTGGAGTGCAAAAACTACAATTTGTCATTAAGAATAAAGTCTGGAACTGCTCCACAGACAATGAATTGGGAAAATTGGTATGTGTCATTTGTGAAGACCATCTCTCCGGGACCCAGAGAACAGTTGCAAAAGCAGTTTGCTGACGTGTTCTTCCTCCTGCCAGGACGCACAAACCTCATCATGCACCAAATTGAGACTCCTGCGGTCACGACCCTAGGTTACCTGAACACAAAAGAAAAGTGGTTTAGAGGGAATTGGTTATGCTGGAGATGGGTAATAGAAGAGTCCAACAGTGCCTGGTGAAGCCCCATTGTTCTTGTTGTCAAGAAGGATGGGTCTATACGGTTCTCCGTGGACAGGGTGAATGATGTGTCACGGTTCGATGCTTACCCAATGCCCCGGGTCGACGAGCTCCTGGACCGACTGGGCACTGCGCGTTTCTTTACGACCCTGGATTTAACCAAGGGCTACTGGCAGATTCCTCTGTCGCCAGAGTCCAAGGAAAAGACGGTCGTCTCCACTCCGTTTAATTTATACGAATTCACCACATTTTCCTTTGGGTTGTTCGGTGCGCCAGCCACATTCCAGCGCCTCATTGACCGGGTGCTGCTTCCGCACGCTGCATACGCTTCCGTCTACTCAAAAGACCACCCAAGACTAAAAAAGAGGTGAGGCAGTTTCTGGGGCTGGCGCGTTATTACAGGCGGTTCATCCTGAACGTTGTAGATCTGACCAGCCCCTTGACTGACCTGATCCAGAAAGGTTCCTCAGATCTGGTCCAGTGGACGGAGCAGTGCCAGTTGGGGTTTGAGAAGGTAAAACAGGCTCTCTGTGGTGAACCACTCCTACATACACCTAACTTCTCTCTTCCCTTTACTCTGCAGACTGACGCATCGAACAGAGGGCGGGGGGCTGTTTTGTCCCAGCAGGTACAGGGGGTTGACTGCCCGGTCCTCTACATCAGCCGGAAGCTATCGGAGAGGAAGGCAAGGTACAGCACGGTGGAGAAGGAGTGCCTGGCCATCCGGTGGGCGGTCGACTGCCTGCGCTACTACCTCCTGGGATGCTCATTTACCCTCTGTTCGGACCATTCCCCGCTCCAATGGCTCCACCGCATCCTGTGTGGGAAGAGCAGACAATGAATTGGGAAAAAGGTTATAACGATAGAGAACCCAGGGGGATGTTCTGAGTATTTGGGTACAATTTGTGTTACATAACATGTTGAAGTTCCAATTTTAGGTGGTCCTCCCCTTTAATATTGAAATGAAACACAGGGAAACGTGTATCATTAAAAGCATACAAAAGGGTTATATATTTTATTTATGCCAGTTGTCTAGGCTTTAGATGTGCACCTGCAATACAATATGCTGTATACTTACCAAGTGTGACGTGTCTACAAAGTGAGTGTACTGCTGAAAAACCTCAGCCACTGTTGGTGACTGTTGGTGGCTTGTGATTCAGAACCTTCGGTTGTTGAAGGAACCTTCCTACCCAAAAAGGACTATTCGACCACAGCCAATAGGTTTGTTCGAAATGAGCCAGTCCTGCGCACAATCGATCACGGGCAATCGGCGCGCAATGCATGCCGGTTAGATTGGTGTCCGGGTGCGGTCGAATAGTCCTTTTTGGTTATGAAGTTTCCTAACGGAGTGAGATGACCCGAAAGTATTTAAGTGGCCGCCATGATAAGTGCTTGTCGAATTCTCTAAATGCAAAGGAAAGGAACTTCAATCCTTCCTTACTTAGCACCTTTAGCATAGGAAACACAGGACTTCCGGCTGCGGTCGAATATGCTTCATAGTCAAAAATGACCATGAAGCATTGAGATCCTTTCCTTTGCATTTAGAGAATTCGACCAGCACTTATCATGGCGGCCACTTAGATACTTCGGGTCATTTCACTCAGTTAGGAACCTTAGCCTTAACCTCAGCCTAGCTCGCCACCGACTGCGTGGCCAAGTGCATGATGGGAAACGCCTGCCTGTAGCTACATCAGAGCTGATTGTCTCTTAGATTTGACAGCAAACACCACGTTATGTAGACAATTCTTATTCTATGTGTAGTTGTAATACTTTACACTTGATTGTTGACTATTAGTCTCAGGCTTAATCTAAAGACATATATTGTGTGATTGATAATAACAAAGCGTATTTATTTAACACATGTCAACACAAGCAGCAACATTTTCAGTCAGCCAAAAGAAGAACAAATTATGCATCTACACGCACATTTCTACATAAATATATATTTATAAACACATATGAATAAATCCGAACAAGCTCTGTAAACTACAGTAGCCTACAGATCGTAACCAACAGGAAGTCAATTTTTCTGGGACTTTTTTAAAATCTCTTGCTGCCTCTGCCGGCTACTCGTCTACTTTCCAGGCAAGGCGCAGTTCTCTCGAACAAGCCTAATATCTCTTTTCGGGAATCCCCACTTGAACCCAAATTCATAGGAGCAATATGTTGTGGTTTTATTGTAATGGTTTTGATGCCTAAACTGAACTGTTTGTAATTTTCCTTAACAGAATTGTGTGGCTTTGTTACCTGAATCTAACTGTTTGTGGTAGTCAAATACAGACATTAGAGTCAATTGCACAATGTTTTTCCTGTCCTCAATAAAAAAACATACATATTCCAATATCAGAAATGAATTTGTATATTTTCATTATGTGCCACATGTTCAACATGAGGTTGAGTTCAATTCAATCATATTTATATAGCGCCAAACCACAAGTAATCTCAGAGCACTTTTCTCTCGACCGTACTGTTTATAATAAAAGTCAAATTACTATTTAACCAAAAGACTGAACGGCCTCGGTTTCAGTACATCCATTATGTGTATGAATGATGATGTGAAATAGAATTGTGGGTTGATTTTGAAAAATTCAACCTTTTTCTTTACTTTCCACTTAATCCAGTCTGTTTGGTATTGTGTCTAACCAAGTCTCATTGTGAAATCTGATTATCGGGCAGCAACAGGTCGCACTCTGAACAGCGTGCTTCCTCTGTGGGCCCCATGGGGTCACAGCACCCACAGGAACACGGCCTGTCTCCCCAGCAAACTCTGAGATTACAGAACAAGACTACTCCTTGAGGGAGACTCTTTCAATAACGTTTTCAGACACTTATGATAACAATCAGTGGGAAGAGTGAGCACTTTTAGTGAATATAAATGGACAGAGACAATGAAAACATATTGGCATAGTGCGCAGTATCCGCAGTGCTTCGACACACTACACTGCAGTGTATTGATTTTTGCTTCACACGTTAACGCACACAATTGTATGTGTCAATGATACGATATAAAACAAAAAGTACAGGTCCCACCGAGATTTGAACTCGGATCACTGGATTCAAAGTCCAGCGTGCTAACCATTACACCATGGGACCGGATGGTAGCGTGGCCATGACTTGTCGTATCAATAAATACAGGAGCCGCTGATGCGTCTCATTGGGCTTCCTCGTGAGAGCACACCTGGTTGAGCTCTAAACGTGAGCCGGGAATTAGCTGTAAATTAGCCATTGGCTGAACGTTAGTTTACGGACGGTTCTCTCTATACATCCATTGCTAGTCCCAGTGACACGCCGAGGGATATCTGTTCAGTGAAGCGCAAGCCCTCTCATCCAACGCTTATAACGAGCCAACTAAATAAGTAATGTTCAGGTCACGTGGCCTTTAATGCAGCCGCAACTTAGAATGTTACGTAAAGAGTGTGATAACACGTCGAGATACGTCACTCACGTAGCTTGTGATCCGTAATAAAGGAAAAGAAAAGAAGAGTTTGTTTTGAACAATAGATAGGTGTGAGACCTACAGAGGGAGCTTACTCACTCGTCTCTAATACCGGATGCAATTGATCACGCAGTAGTGATCACGCTTGTCTTGGGTCCATGTCTCTGTGTGCTGGAAACCAGTTACAAATGTCAGAAATAACCATCTTAATACATGTATAGTTTTTCATGCTTTATACAGAATACCAGTTTGCATAGAAGCCCATTTCCGCCACTGTGGTGAAATATTACATATATAGCGATATGTATATCGCTATATATAGGCTGTAATGGGGCGAGAGCTATCTCGATGCTTTTGTATCTTTGATTCTAGCCACACGGAGTTGTAGTAACTAAAATGCCACGTGGGGGCAGCAGATGATCTGTTACATCCATCCATCCATCCATTCATCTATCTATCTATCTATCTATCTATCTATCTATCTATCTATCTATCTATCTATCTATCTATCTATCTATCTATCTATCTATCTATCTATCTATCTATCTATCTATCTATCTATCTATCTATCTATCTATCTATCTATCTATCTATCTATCTATCTATCCAATTTACACCACTCTTACTTCTACAACGTTTTTTTATTTATTTCTGTATGTGATGATTAAACTTTCATTTAATCTAAAATAAATTCAGATTACCATGGTCACTGAATTTCTGCATTAGTCAAAGAAGCGTAATGGTGATTCCTGCTCACCCTCTCTTTCTCTCTCTCTCCGTCTCTCTCTATTTCCCATACATCTCCATTCATCCATGGCTCAGCAGAGAGGTGCTGTGAGGATATGTTGACCTGATGTCCTAGAGCTTTTCCTATAGCAGCAGTATACAGCTTAATGCACACACACGCACACGCACACACACACTGATCCCTATAGCATCCCGATCCCTGTGACACGTGAGTGTTTCTTTCACACACACACACACACACTGATCCCTATAGCATCCCAATCCCTGTGACACGTGAGTGTTCATACACACACACACACACACACACTCGCGGGGTGAATCGATGAGGTGCAGGACTTTGGATGCAGGGATGTGACTAGAAAATCAATCCAGTGTTATGTAAGACTCTCTGATGTATATAATGTCAAACCTCCGCTGGAAGTATAGGTCAACCACGCAGAAGGAAATTAATATCGTGGGATTATTTGCTTTCCACTCCCTGCTATGTGATTTTATAAGTTCACACTTTTTTTATCTGAGATGAAAAGAAGAAAGAAAATCACTACAATTCTATATTGTGAGCGTGGTTCAGACATAATAATGAAAGTCCACAGGGAGTGGAATGAAAGATGAAAAATGTTCTTCCTAAAATAATGAAATTCCTGTTGTTCGTTTCCTTGACAGCATCTAAGAAGGCAAATGAAAACCAGATGAAAAGTGTGGATTTATAAGTATCTTCTTTCCTTCATCCCTCATCATGAGTGATGTTGTACTTCTGCTGCTGTGACATGTGTGGATCAATACGTTTGATCTTATCTTAAGCCTTGCTCAATCGGGTGGTGAGGCATGTCTATATTTAGCTCCAGATCACCGGCACCGAGGGTCACTGGTCACTGGGTCACTGGGAGTCAGCAGAGACCACTTTGGTCCACTCTTAAGATGTTCTTTACTCAAATCGGTTAACAAATCAGGGTTAGATAAAAGAAAATCACTCAGTTCCATAGTAAGCCGGATTAGCTTTATTTCTTTAGAAAAATAACTTTATCGACATCTATACATTTGACCACCAGAGTCATGTAGATTAGATGACGTGACGCATTTCTGTGGTATTAAATACTGTATAAAGAACCTAAATTGTCATTCGAAACATCAGAACATATTTGGTAAAAAAATGTACGAGTGAAAAGAAATATAGAAAAGAAGCATCATTTGTACGATTTCCGGAGCTAGAAATCCAGTAAAGGAAAGTCATCGAGTGCCTTCTTTTAAAAGCAAATGCCATTCTTTTAAATCATAGAGCAGAACATTAAGATAATAATGTTCGGCCCGGCCCCCTTTTCGCTGGAGATAATTACAGTGAAAGAGGAAGCAAGGAGAGAGGCAACAAAAGGCATGAGATTTTAGGCAATTATACACATTAGAGTCTTAAAACGTTTCTTAATGCTTGAAATGATGTGACTCATTTCACCACATTCTCCTTTTAACCTTTTACGTCAGCTCCTCGGTTGCCTGTAGCTGATTTAAACCGGTGTTAGCATGAACTTATGGCAAAAAGCTTTGCGTCAGTGAATGTCCAGAATATACAATGACAATTCTTTCAAATTGGCATGAAACAACATGAGCTAGCGCTTTGATATTGTTTGTTTTCGTTGGCTGTTCATTTTGGAAAAAGTGAGTCCTCTGCTGCACACAGGTCAGGGTTTCAGATAAAGGATTAATTTAATGCCAAAGTCACAACCGGGTGGCACCAGCTGACCCCAGGAGCACGGGCCTCTCAAATGTCACAGGGGCGAGCATGAAGAGTGGAAGGATCCCATTTGGGGCGGCAGCTATTTTTTTGAAACGGTGACAAAAATGTCACTCATAGAACAAGATATGGTGTCCTGCACGTGTGTAGAGGCCGAATGCGTTGAAAATAAAACATAGCCCTATTCTGAAATCCGCTTAGAAATAACTCCACATTTGTGTGTGCAGGTGCGCGGGACACGTTTTTTTCTTCCAACTTTTACATAAGTGTGCAGCCCTCTCTCCCGCTGACAGCACGCTCTTCCGTGTTACATTTGAAAGTGCGTACAAATACTCAAAGTCGCCGGGCGCTTCGTCCAGTGAGAGGCACTTGAACAAATTTCCACCGCTGTCCACAACTGTTTGGTCTTTTGTCGGCAGAGTTGGCGGTTTGTTTTCGGCCCACCTCCAGGGATGGCAAAGTCGGTCAGGCCGGCTCACCACTTTGATCCAATTCATTGAGAACATTCTTAATCCCCCAGAAGATAAGATAAGATAAAGATAAGATATGTACTGTATTCATCCCCAGGGGGAAATTTCTTGAAGCAGCAGCAAACACGTTTACAATATATACAATACAATAAAATACAATAAAATAGCAGGGCAGGACCTATTACATTTAAGAATTTAAATAAAGGAAATGAAAATCTAAAAATCTAAAAATAAGTGTATATAAAGTATGAAGTGAAAGCGGTGCCAGAGGTGATTTATTATACAGACTAATTGCAGTTGGCAGGAATGTTCTCCTGTATCTGGAATGTTCTCCTGTATCAGGAATGTTCTCCTGTATCTGCTCTTGTGAGAGCGGAGCTGAAGCAGTCTGTTGGAGACCGTGCTCCGCTGTCCCTGCAGTAGGTGGTGGAGAGGGTGGTCCAGGTTCTCCAATATGGACGATCGTTTCTTCAGTGTCCTCTTCTCCACCATCTGTTCCTGATAGTCCAGTTTGCAGCCAATGATGGAACCGGCCTTCCTCACCAGTTTAGTGATTCTGTTGGTGTCTCCGGCTCCAATGCTGCTCCCCCAGCAGACTACGGAGAAGTCCAGAGCACTGGTCCCACAGACTGGTAGAACATCTCAGAGCACTGGTCCCACAGACTGGTAGAACATCTCAGAGCACTGGTCCAACAGACTGGTAGAACATCTCCAACATTTCAGAGCATTGGTCCAACAGACTGGTAGAACATCTCCAACAACTTGCTGCACACATCGAAGGATCGGAGTTTCCTCAAGAAAAAGAGTCGACTCCTTCCCTTCTTGTAAACAGTGTTGATGTTGGCCTGTCACATATTGACTTTGGAGACCCCCTGATTTTGATTCTTCGAGAACCAGGTAGACATAACTATCGGAAGGAATTGAACATAACTTGACGCCCTCATTCGTCCCCCCATGAGGTATTGTAAAAACGTTGGAGATCAAGTAACTTTACATTTAGCACCACCACCATCATGTCAAAGTTTTAATAAGCAGGTATGTCCAAATACTGGCAATAGTAGTTGTAACAGGTTTCCCTGTTACCCGGTGAGTCGCGGACTTGAACAGAGGCAGCACACAGCTTGAGGTAGTTCCAAAATGCTTTTATTATCAACAATCACAAATACAGGCTCGGTGACGCTCCTCGCTCTTCCCTCTCGCCTCTCAGTCCCTCCTGCTCTTTATTGGGAAGAGACAGACAGATTAACCCCAGCTGAGGTTGATTAACCCTCAGCCCCCCCCCCCCCCCCCCCGCTCCACCTACTCTACAGCTGAGTCTAACCACACCCCACTGCCACATACCTCCACCGCCCGTCTTAGGCCAGGGTGCCATCTGGCCTAACCTCTGTTCGACGCATCCGTCTGCAGAGTAAAAGGATGAGAAAAGTTAGGTGTGTGAAGGAGTGGTTCCCCACAGAGAGCTTGTTTTACCTTCTCGAACACCAACTGGCACTGCTCCGTCCACTGGACCGGATCTGAGGCACCTTTTCGGGTTAGGTCAGTCAAGGGGCTGGTCAGCTCTGCAAAATTTTTAATGAAGCGCCTGTAGTAACCCACCAGCCCCAGAAACTGCCTCACCTCTTTTTTTGTCTTGGGTGGTGGGCAGGCGGCAATGGCGGCAGTCTTGTCTACCTGAGGGCGCACCTGCCCGGCGCCCAAGTGGTACCCCAGATACCGTACCTCTCTCCGTACAACTGCACACTTCCCTGGGTTGGCAGTCAGCCCCACCTGCCTCAGGGACTCCAGCACCGCGCCCACCCACTGCACATGCTCCACCCAGGTGGTGCTGTGGATGATCACATCATCCAAGTAGGCGGCCGCATATGCAGCGTGCGGATGCAGCACCTGGTCCATGAGGCGTTGAAAGGTGGCTGGGGCCCCGAACAACCCAAAGGGAAGCGTGGTGAATTGGTACAAACCAAACGGAGTGGAGAAGGCCGTTTTTTCCTTGGACTCTGGCGACAGAGGAATCTGCCAGTAGCCCTTGGTTAAATCCAGGGTCGTAAAAAAACGCGCAGTGCCCAGTCGGTCCAGGAGTTCGTCGACCCGGGGCATCGGGTAAGCATCGAACCGTGACACATCATTCACCCTGCGATAGTCCACACAGAACCGTATAGACCCATCCTTCTTGACAACAAAAACGATGGGGCTACACCAGGCACTGTGTGACTCTTCTATTATCCCCATCTCCAGCATAGCAGCCAATTCCCTCTGAACCACTTTTCTCTTGTGTTCAGGTAACCTGTAGGGCCGCAACCGCACCGTCACGCCCGGAGGAGTCTCAATCTGGTGTATGATGAGGTTTGTGCGTCCTGGCAGGAGAGAGAACACGTCAGAAAACCGCTCTTGCAACTGGGCAATATCTGTTCTCTGGGTCCCAGAGAGATAGTCTTCACAAAGGAGCGAGGCCGGATTGGTGGATTTTGGGACCTCAGGCCCCAGCTCCTCTCTCTCAGATACCTCAGACACCAGAGAAACAGACTCCGTCTCCCGCCATGCTTTTAGGAGGTTGAGGTGGTAAATCTGTGTAGCTCCGCCCCTGTCAGAACTCACCACCTCATAATCGACATCCACCACCCGCCGTGTGACCACAAAGGGCCCTTGCCACTTGGCGAGGAGTTTAGAGCTGGAAGAAGGAAGCAATACAAGTACCTTCTCTCCCGGCGTGAATTGTCTCAGTCTGGCCCCTCTGTCGTACAGGCGTTGTTGCCGTCCCTGGGCCTGGAGCAAATTCTCACGTGAAAGCCGACCCAGTGTGTGGAGTTTTGCTCGCAGGTCCAGGATGTACTGGATCTTGTTTTTGCTGGTGCTCGGCCCCTCCTCCCAGTTTTCTTTAATGAGGTCGAGCACCCCCCTCGGAGTCCTGCCGAACAAAAGTTCAAAGGGAGAAAATCCCGTGGAGGCCTGGGGAACCTCCCGCACTGCAAACAACAGAGATTCCCAATTACGCACATCTTCGCTAATAAATTTACGGATCATGGACTTCAAAGTCTTATTCAGACGCTCCACCAGACCATCTGTCTGTGGGTGGTACACACTGGTCCGAATCGACTTAATGCCCAGTAACCCGTAAAGTTCTCTCAGTGTTCTTGACATGAACTGGGTGCCCTGGTCAGTCAGAATCTCTTTCGGGATTCCGACTCGGGAGATGACCTGAAACAGCGCCTGCACCACACTTTTTGCAGAAATATTGCGGAACGGCACTGCCTCCGGATATCGTGTTGCGTAGTCCACGAGGACTAACACAAAGCGATATCCGCGTGCACTCCGGTGAAATGGCCCGATGAGGTCCATGCCGATTCCCTCGAACGGAACCTCCATTAATGGTAGAGGACGCAAAGGCGCCCTTGGAATGGCCGGGGGGTTTACCAATTGACACTCCGGGCAGGACGCACACCAACGGCGCACATCCGCCCGGATGCCCGGCCAATAAAATCGGGTCATTATCCGGTCCAGTGTTTTTTCATATCCCATGTGACCAGCCATCGGGTTATAATGAGCCGCCTGGAAAATCATTTCCCGGCGGCTCTTCGGCACCAGCAACTGGGTGCTTTCCTCTCCTGTCTGAGCGTCACGGCTCACTCTGTACAGTCTGTCCCTAATCAATGAAAAGTGCAGATATGACTGCGCTGCGTCAGGGCGCACCAGGTGACCATCAATCTGTATCACTTGGTCAAAGGCTGAGTGTAGAAAATCTTCCATGGAGTGAAACTCGGGAGCCGGTGGAGTCTCCACGGGGGGCTCCGCCGGTTCCCCCTCCCTGTCTGCAGTGTCGGCCGGCCTTGCGTCGCCGCTGAGCACCGTGCAGATATCGCATGTCCCTGTCGACCGTGAACGCACCCCCGCAGCCTGTCCCATTAACTTGTTAAACCCCGGCCAATCTGTTCCCAAGATTAGGGGGTGCGTAAGGCGGGAGCTAACCGCGACCTTTACATTATGTTTTTTCCCCCCGTATCTAATTTCCACTGACACCATAGGATACTCGTGAACGTCCCCATGCACACACATTATTTTCACCCACAATGCCTCCATCAATGCCCCGGGTCGAACCAGGCTCTGGTGGATCATAGACTGCGTACAGCCCAAATCCACCATCGCCTGGTGTGTCCCCCCCTGGATTCCGGACCGGGGGAAGGTGTTGGAGAGCCGGCAACCTGAATCACCTGGCCCACCTCCATCAGCGGGCACTCCCCCCGGAAGTGCCCGGGCTGCCCGCACCTCCAACACTCCTGCCCTGGTGTTCGAGAACCCCCCTGTAGGTCAGGAAGAGTGCCGGTGCTGTCGGTGGGCGGTGGCTCGGGGACCCGCGGGAGGGTTGCCGGACACTGGGCCGGCGTCGACCCCGCCAGGGCCTGTGTGGGTAGCCTCCTCCGTGGGGCAGGTGTTGGCCGGAACGAAGCCGGCATGAGACCGCTGTCCTCCTGCCCAGGGAAATGAACCGCCAGGTGGTCCACCAGCAGCGACGGCGGGTGGCAGCGGACCCACGCCAAGGTTCCAGACGGTAATCCGCCCACAAACTGCTCGAGGACGAGCTTCTCCACCACCTCCAGCGCCGTTCCCGGAAACCCGGGTTGTAGCCATCTGGTGGCCGCGTCCTTGAGCCGCTGCGCAACAGCTGCGCAAAAGCGAAGGGACGGTCCTCCGGCCCCAGCCTGGCCTCACGGAACCTCCGCCGGTGGTCCTCTGGGTCCTCTGGTGATCACCGCCTTGCGCACATTCGGATATCTCTGCCTGGCTGCCGGGGGGAGTCCCAGGGCCGCTGTCTGTGCCTCCCCGGCCAGCAGAGGCAAGAGCCGGACCGCCCATTCTGCAGCAGGCCAGCCACATGCCTCCGCTGTTGCCTCGAAAGAGTCGAGGAAGGACTGGGCATCGTCCCCTGCCGTCATCCGATGAAGGGCCACGTCTATAACCGCGGAGGAAGCCGCCGGCAGTGGAACCGCAGCTGTCCGGGCTGCGAGCTGCTCCAGGGCGAACGCTTGCCTCTCCGCCTGGATCTGAAGCTCCCCCATAAACTGACGGTTCATCTCCGCCTGGTCCCTCTGCATCGCAGCGATCCCCGCCAGCATCTGCCCCGCCAGCATCTGCCCCAGCGCCACGATCGGCTGGCTCGGCCCCTCCGGCTGCTGCTCTCGGTGTTCCATCTGTGCCCCACGTTAGGCTCCACTGTAACAGGTTTCCCTGTTACCCGGTGAGTCACGGACTTGCACAGAGGCAGCACACAGCTTAAGGTAGTTCCAAAATGCTTTTATTATCAACAATCACAAATACAGGCTCGGTGACGCTCCTCGCTCTTCCCTCTCGCCTCTCAGTCCCTCCTGCTCTTTATTAGGGAAGAGACAGACAGATTAACCCCAGCTGAGGCTGATTAACCCTCAGCCCCAGCTGAGACTGATTAGACATCATTCCGGCACTGTTCCCTGAACCGCACCCCCGCTCCACCCACTCTACAGCTGAGTCTAACCACACCCCACTGCCACAGTAGTATAATATAGTGACACTCCCACCACACCCTCCGCCGTACTTTGTGTTGCAGTGCTAATGAGCTAACGTGCTCACATGCTAGGTTATGACAACCTGCCAAACATCAACACGCTAGCACTGTTGTCGTGAGCGTGTTAGCTAGCTTAGTTTAGTTAGCATTGAGCTATTTTTACAAACTCCATTTTGGTCACCTTGTTATTTCCAACAATATCAGACTTTGTCATGTTTTTATTTCTAGATATACATTTCATGTCCTCAGTGTGTTCTCTTTAATTTCTCTTCAATACATTCATGTCACAGTTGCCGTCGAAGAAATGAACAAAATATGGACGGTAAAAAACCTCGTCAAATAACCGAAACGTATTCCGATCCGATTTCTCTGACCCCTCCTCCCCCCAATGCATTCTTGACTGTCTTCTTTTCCTTCTTCCTGTTTTTTAAGAGCACCCCCAATGCACCATGCGCGTTATTGCCGTCCTCCTCGCTGCACACAGTTGGCTGGCAGTCACCTGTGGATCCTGCGCTCTCGCTCCAACCTGGCAGGGACAGTGTTTGCACAACCCCAGATTAGCACCTTTGGACCCTCTTCCCCCTTCCTCAGCCTCACACCCGTAATCTCCCTTGAACTCATTTCTTCACCTCTCTCTCTCTCTCTCTCTCTCTCTCTCTCTCTCTCTCTCCCCGGCGGGCAGGATGTGGTCTCTTCACATTGACGCCTCACTTGCTGCTCACTCCGGTGTGCTCGTATCCTCTTATTCTCAGGCTCTACCTTGATGGACAGTGCATGAGTGACTCGGCTTTTTTACTCCATATCTCCTCCTCGGTCTTTGGTCCCGCCATCATCTCGCTCTCCTGCCTTCACACTGGTTGACACGCTCTGCCACATGTGATCTTGTCATTCTGTGTCTTTCGCTTCACGGCGGCCTGGCTGTGGCCTGAGTCAGTCGCCCTGTCCGACCTCCGCAGAGGAGACGGTCGTTGTTGTTAAAATGAACCTGATACCTGAATGAGATCAGGACTTCAGATGTTGTGTCGGCCACATTTGTTTTTATGTCATTTCATTGCCGTGATCTTGAGACCTTGATCTTGCGTTTTGTGCATTTTTTTTGGAGATCTCTGCATTGTTGCTTAAGATTTACTCTTCGGCCAAAGTTGTACTTTCCGCGCCCTCGCAACGTCAATTTCTTCATCTGAGGGTGTGCGCGTACAGCCGACGTCCGGGTACCGCCAATTTGATGTGTGACCGGGCCGGCTGCTCTCATCTAGCATTCGTACCTTTACCTATACTAAAAATGGTGCACTGTAATTCATACACATCCAATGAAAGAAAGTTGTATGAAATCCACATAATCATTAACCAGACCGCGAGTGGGACATAGCGGGTGGGAGGGGCGGTGGATTGGACAAACAAAAAAGCTGATCTGTCACCCAAGACACGAGTAGTCGACGTAGATTTATTTGTCATGCAACACGTGTACTTCAGTAACCACCCTAACCCTTAACCCAAATGACAATCTTTTCTCATTCATTTTGTTGCCTAAACCTAATTTAGTATTTCACAAACTTTTCCTAAACCTAACATGTACTTTTGTTGCCTAAATCTGACAAGTTTTAGGCAAGTTTATTTAGAAAAGTTTTCATATAAGGAGCAGAAACAGTCACAAGTTGCTGGACTTTTCGTGGGAGTAACTTTTCGTAGGATATTATAAAAGTCATACATTTGTTAAAGGTTTGAGATATACCTGAGATAATTACATATTTATGATCACCATAAAACAGTGTGCAATATATTGAGGGACAATGTATTCCAGGATTCAGTGTTGAGCATCACAAAATTGTAAGACAAGTTATTGACTTAAATGTGCAAAATACTTTCGGGCTCTGTGCGTTGTGGTTCATGTGAAGACAGTATGAGTCTTTTCTTTGTCCTGTCAGTTGAAAGTCTTATTTTATTTTATTGCTGCATCGCCTCCATTTCCCCTCCCTTTCTCTACACCACCACAAGTTCGCCACGCGGACCACATGGTCGTTTGATCTAATAACTTAATACAAAGCATAATATTGAGAGCACAACAATTCCCAATATTTCCCAATAGAAACTCCTTTCACCACTGTGTTTAATTTGTCCCAGGCCTATTCTCGGGTTCCTGCCTGAATGCATGCTGTCACACAGCTGTCCCGCATCCCCGTCCCAACTGCCTCATCAAATTTCCTTCTGCACTGTAATCACTGTGTAGATTTAAAGGTCGCAGTGGCGCTTTCTAAGGCTCATTATTAACCTCTGGCATGCTGATTTGAGTCGTGGTTAGGCCCTGAACTTAACACCCGCCACCAAATACCATCAGCAGTCAGCTGGCAGACACGGTTGCTTCTGTGATTTGTGTTTGTGGTGATGATGACATTTTGGTCTACCCAACGGACAAATCATATCTGCAGTTACCAACCATGGGGCACTTAAGCAGACTTGAGTTTATTGTCGGCATTAAACCAGTTGCTTATCAGATTGCTTGTCCTAAGAGAAATCAGAATAAATCCTAATAAAACACTATATTTTCCACTATTTTAACCTTCCACTTTTAGCTTGGCTTTTGTGCCGGTTTTAGTTCCCTTCATAATAAAACTGTGGACATGTCACTTTGGTTATATTTAAGTGTGTGCCACAAATATGATAACATAAACTACACATGTTAGAGATTAATTCTGTATTGTAATAAATATATGTTGCAACATGCACAATGCAATAAAAATCAATTCCGTTAAATTGTGAACAGCTGAAAATCTATTTTTGCATTTATAATCAATACATATTACAATGAATTATATCCATTAATTTATAAACATCAACATTCTAATTTGTTTTGACTAATTCTCTAATTTTTATTATTCTTAATAATCTCTGTATTCTTTTTCATTTTAATTAAATATTCAAGGATCTACTGTCTTTTTGTTATCTACACAGTGTGTGTTATCTATCTTAATGTGTTGAATTTTTAGAAATAAATATCTTTTTGTAAATCCCTTTGAGCTACATCTGGACTTGGATGAAAATATAAATATATAATATATATATAAATATAATAATAATGATGATGAATGATAAAGTCAACTGATGGACAGGATGCTACGCGACAAAGGTATAAGTATAATTGATTATGTTAAACAGTGTGTACAGACTGTAAAAGGAAATATTGTGGGGGAGTTTTTTGAAACCCTTTGTATTCAATACCAGACAGGAAGTCAGTGACAGGCATTGAGAGGGCAGAGGGGGCTGGGGGGCATGCAACAAAGGTCCTTGACCGGATTAAATGGTCAGCGTCTTTATAAGCACTGAGACCTCTCCTGTGGGGGCGGGAGATGTCTAAAGCTGGTTAAGGTCATCTCACAGGTAGTCACTTTACAAGAGCACTGCGTTATCCTAAGTATGACAAAGTTACACACGTTAGATTGTTAGATTGTAAGATGTAATATTATTAGATCCATTAATACACATGCTATTCATAAGGAATTGTAACCATGTGTATAAAGAAAAGTTGTTTTTATGAGCTACCAGCTTTAAGTTGGATTTGGACCTTAGTTAGCGGACTTAATTTAACCATATGGCACAATTCTTACATCCATCTAGAATATCTATCTATCTAAACAAAACATATTTAAAAAAAGGGCTTAGGTGAGTAGAGTAATGATCCTCAGACCAAGAACATAAATCCAACTGTGGTTTGTTTCCCCCAAAAAAACATGCTCCAATGTGGCTGTTGACATTTCTCTAAATCCACTAAAAGCTGATATTCTGCAGGGAAGACATTGTTGTTTATTGGAAAAGAGAAACCATTAAAAGACGACACACAAATCAGAGCACTGCAATTTTCTATTTATTTATTTTTTAAGGTCAATTCGGCGTGTCGGCATTTTGCGGATGCAAGGCTTTTTCCCCGTTACAGCATCATTATGCATCCTCACACTCCAGGAGCCACTTACCAATGGGAGGCTCGCTCCGAAAAAAAAGGAACTATTCAAACCCCACGCAACACAAACATCGGCCATTCATTCCTGCGGAGCACGACGAGCTCTAAATCTGTCTGAAGCTGTGTTTTTGCTCCCAGACTCCCTCCAGGTGGGACACCTCTGATAAAACCCACAGACGGCACACTGTACCGAGGAGAACTCCCACAGACAGGCTCATACTGTAAGCGAGGACTGTGTGTGTGTGTGTGTGTGTGTGTGTGTGTGTGTGTGTGTGTGTGTGTGTGTGAGGAGGAGAGAGCGAGACGGTCAAACAAATATAACTGAGACATAAGAAAATACATGGACGCACGTCTAAATTATTCACTTCAATGAAGTAGCGTAATATTGAGAAAAATAAAAGATCTATATTTTATTCCCAAATAAACCTGTGGCAACAGGGTGGAGGTGTTAGCAGAGCGGCTGCGATTAGAGGCAGATATCGCAGAGGGGAGTTGGAACAGAACAGATTATGACTCAGGAGGCCTTCGCAGCCTTTTGTGTCTCTGGAAGGGGAAAAAAGGGAAGGCGATCAATGTTGCCCTTCTTTACCTTGTATCCATGACATCATCGGCGTGCACCACCAGCCTGCTAATTCGTGGTATATAACTGTGCAAATAATAGACATGCAGCAAGGCGTTCTAAAGCTCGCTGGGCACGAGGGCCAAGACATGAGAGTCCAGATTGTTTTTCTTCTTCTTCTTCACACCCCTTGCATGAGTCCAGTGAAGACGTATGTGGCGTGAGGCGCTTACAGATGAACACCTCTGGATTTTAATCAGGCAGAAGTACATATACTACTTCACAAGCAAGGACCACACCGTCGAAATAGAAGCGCTTTACACATTCATGAAAGGAAAACACGCTGTGGTCTTCGCGTCCCGCTTCCACGAGGAAGTGGCGCGGTTGAGGAGCGTGGGGTTGCTCCAGTGAAGTTCAAAGTACGAATAAAACATCCGTAGAGCTTGGAGTAAAAGACGCCTCTGCATCGACGATGGCTCAGTTCCATCAAGGTTGGCAAATTCTATTTTATATTTAATTAGGGACCTTTGGAGGGGCTAGCAGTCGGAGACCTAACCCGAACCAGAGAAAGCAAATACGTAGTTTCCCCAAAATGCAGACTTTGACCTTTGACCCTGTGCTTTACAGCTTTAAAGTGCTGTTCAGAACATAATTGTTTTTGGCCGACGGAAAGGAAACACAGACAGTTTCCTACTCGATGGAGCAGAAGCTCCGGATCCCGTCACAGCAAGACAAATGTTCACTCTGGAAACAGAGGGAAGTCTTCACCCCTCTCCCTTTCTTTCCCAAAGTATAAAAATATACTTCTACTTTATTAGTTCCAATCGTGGCGTATATTTAAAACTCAGAACCTCAAAACAGTCTCGCGGGGGCTTCTTGTTGCCGTAACAGTTCATCCAGGGATTCCTTTTGTCTGATTGGCTTACGACGTCTTGGGCTGTAATCGGTTCGAGGTTAGGGCAGGCTAAGTGTTTTTTCTTATAGAGGAACAGTGTTAATGGTCTCATTTTAGCACTTTAACAGTTGAGTGACCACACACTGGACTTCATGCTGTTATTTGTGAGAGTTCCACAGTCTGTGGTGACTGAAAACCTCAGAGGAATGTCAGAAATTCAACCTAAGATTCAAGATTTTCTATTTTCCACGCGTCCACGTTACAAGAAGACAGTGTTTCCCCGCTGGCTGGAAAAGCTCTCGGAGCAGCATGTATAGCAGACCATCACGAGACATTAACTTTCCACTGAAAGCCAGACTAATAAGGTTTCTTTGAGGTTGGCAGGACCCCCTGCAACCATCCAAAGGAAGGGACTAACTACATGACTCACAAGACCTTCAGTCTTGTTTCACCATTTACAAAAAAAAAGAAACATTGGCGGATGCCAAATTAAATTACTTCTACACACAAGTATAATTGTTTTAAGTGAAATGTTGTCAGAGGTATAACTTGACAGTATTTCCCATGTACTGTATGTATAAAGCACCCACCCTCAGGTAAACACCCTCTCAGCTCTGTCAGTACTTTTTGCCGTAGTCTCCGTTAGCCGCGAGCCGCCGCGTCGAAAGCCATTCGGAAGCTGTCGTAATACCCCCAATCTCTTTTAAAATCAATACATAAAAGAGCTGAAGTGTGTGGTTAGTTGGTGGGTAAGTATACATACAGGTTGAGTAAACAAGTAACCATATAAGTGCATCTAACATCGGTAAATGTGAGCACAGTACGAACAGCTAACTATGCAGTAACTACACGGGAGCCTGGGAAAAGTTCATTTCAGGTTGATTCCAAGCGTGCTCATCCCGCTGTCTGACTGTCTGTGCGGCAGCAGCGTCTCCTCCCACGCCCGGGACTCCTTCTGCACGCTAGCGTGCAACAAATGCGGCAAGCGGCGACACTCAAACATTTACCCGAGGCAGGTCAGGGAGCTAGCGGCGGCGGTGTCTGGGGAGAGCTGCTTCTATTCTCTCCTCCCCGAGTCAAATTGTCGGACCTTACTTTTAAAAGTCTGCACCGCACGTTTGGACGCAAGTGCTGCTTTTACCTGAAACTTGAAGATTTAGAGATCGAGTTTGACATGATTAACCAAGTTGCACCCCGCCTGTCACTCACTCACTCACTCACTCACTCACACACACACACACACACACACACACACACACTCGCTTTCCCCCCCTAGCATGAAAGATTTAACCTGGGCATGTCAGGGAGCTTATTGCTTTGCTCGAAGAGCTCCAACAATACCGCTTTCCCTCTTCTACCTCACAGCTTTTTAAAAGTCCACGTTTAAAAAATTAATAGCCAGTCGACTTGCATTGCGTAACAGCCGTGTGGTTGTGTAGCGGCGGCAGAACTTCATCTGCGGTGTAAATATAAAACCGGGATGTCAAAAAATAAAAAAAGGACCAAGTGCTACTAATGCTGATTGTTTAAAAGATAAGTCAGGACACGTCGTGATTTGGCTTTGGATTTGTTCTTGGGTGTACCACATATTTTGTGTTGTTCTATTAAATATTTTTTCTAAGGTAGGTGTGGAGTGTGTCCGTGTTTATGTCTCTTTGTGTCCTGTATCCAGTTGCAGGCTTGAGTCAGGAGCGGTTGGCACACCAGTGTGTAATTTTCTATGTATAACTCTAGCTCTGAGGCATTATGGTCAGGGTTGCCAGAATATGTTTTTTTCTTCTTCTTCTTTTTTCTTTCTTCTTCTTTTTTTCTCTCTCTTTGAACAAGAGATATGAACACACCAAGCGCACAACATAAATACACAAGGTTATGGATACAAACATATTTGTTCATTTGAATTTGACTTTGCAGCTGGTGAAAAAAACACTTTTTCAAGTCTCTTAATCCTCTCTCTCTCTCTTTCTCTCTCTCACTTTTACTCCCTCTGGGGAAATGATGCAGGGTAATGTAGGAAGCAGTTCAGCTTACAGAGAAGTGCACCTGTTGTCTTGGGAGGAGAACAAAACATCACCACAGTTTGTACTTTACAAACTGCAACTTTCCGCACAGAGGCAGTAACCTCAGCAACGTGTGCAGCCGCACACAGACGTCCTCTTACGTAACCAAACACATGCACACAGGCACTCGGGCGTCTACACATCCAAGTGTACTGACAGACATGCAGTTGCCGTCTGAAACACGCACACAAGTCTGTCGGGAGAACACCAAAAACAACAAAAGACATCACGTTTTATTAATCTCACGTGCCACTTACTTGTTACTGAATGGGACAGTAAATTGGGCATTAATCGTGACATTTAAAGGTGATCGGCACCTTTTAAATGTCATATGCACATCGTTTTCCACGACTTACAATGTGTTTGTCATAGATTTAAGGTCAGGGCAGGGTCAATACTAGTTATCCAAATTGTTGTTGTTTCAGCTATGATAATGAGACTTCCAGATTGTGTGAGGGCCTTTATTACTGCTGTGCACACTGCACTTACCAAAACTGCCATAAAGCACTTTGAAAGTCATGTGTGCTCAATGTGTATTTTTTTAATTTTATTTATAGCACCTTTAACAAGTAAAGTATTATATAATTACATGCTTGACTCAGCAAGATAATCGCTGGAATGCAAGCCCTGTTGACATTTGTTAGCTGCTAGCCGCTGCGCCATGTTGAGAGCCGTGTGGAGGCAACAGATGTGCACTGTCTTCCGTGTTGAGCACGTTTTATTTGAGTCGGAAAATCCCAGCTCAGTTGAAGTTGATTAACTTCCATTAAGTTACCTTTAGATCAGCTCAAGTCAAACCAACGCTATTGGTATAAAAAACGAAATGCGCGACACCTATGCAATACAGCCGCATTCATATTCAACAGCATGCTAGTGAGCAATGCATATCAGCGTTATGTCACAAATGCCCCTTTGAATAACAATCCACGTCATCACCTCAGCTTTCTTATCCTCTTGTGTGCTCCTGCAGTCACATGCTCCGTGCTCTGGTAACCCCTCAAGCTTAGCATGTGCTTCAGGATGTTGGGATCTTTGTCACATGCGTCCGCTGCTGAACGTGTCCGTGCTCATGCCCGAGCTATACAGGACCAACAGGGGGGGAAAGTTAAGCACTGAGGCCATCCTCACGGCTGAAGCTGTCTCCTGTTGACAACAAGGAGAACTCGTTTGTGCACTCGTCTCAGTGTCCTCGCTAAGTGATTGCACAAGTCTGTAGAAACCCTGAAAGTCGTCCAGCAATAGCTTCATACACATCTCAGCAAACGGGGATGAGTGGTGTCATCCGTGTGTGTTTTGGGGGACAGCGATGAAAAGAAAAATACAGGAAATACAAGTAAGACAGAGAAGAACACCTCAATGTGAGTGACATGTGAAATGGATACTTTGCAGTGGATTCTGGGAAGGAAAAAGAGGCAATAAGAGAGAATAGAGAAGTTCACAGAATGAAGCCGAATAAAGAAGTTGTTGACACCACACAGCCCGCAGTGGAAGGGAATGCCGGCCAACCGATGCCACAATGTCAATGAAAAATGAAATAACTAACAATGGGAGGTTGAGGATGGACTGGCTGAAGGGAGAAAGGATCAAGGATCCGTTCTGTCCTTTGCAACCTGCTGCCAGTTTCCAGCCGTGGTGAACTACATTAAAACAGAAATCCTTGCGGTAGGAAATTGCCAGTATTGGGCGAAAGTGTATGATTTCATAGTTCACTGAAATTGGATAAAGAAATAGGGGCAAAAATGCCACGATAAAAACACGAAATCTCTAAAATAGGGGCCAAGAAATGCACTTAGAAAAAAATAAAGTCTAACCCCGCTGGGCAGCTGTGCGTCATAAAAAGACAATCCTCATCTTTTATACATGAGGTTCGCTGTATTTCTTCACAGCGGTTGTGGAGCTCGTTCTGGCCGGGGACCCTCGTGAGAAAGTGTGTTGTTTGTCATATGAGGATCCATTTTTGGGTTCTGACGCAATGCCGGGGGGAGCATTACATTACACCGTTCTATGAAACATGGCACTGGGATGAGGGATGCTTTCAGGGGATGATGCGTGGCAAATAAAAAAAGGGGGGGAATTAAGAGAAGAGCGCACCAATTAGACAGGAATTCCAAATGCTTTCAGAAGTCAAATACCTCCCATCTGTTTGTTGTGGGAGGGGAGCCTCACTGTTTGCAAACACACACGGATTCACTTGAAGCCGTGATTTCGGGCCTCCTCTTCGCCACTCGTGACGAATCCCAGTGGGCCAGAGGTCATGAGGGAGCAGAGGGAGAGGGAGGGGTGGAATGAAAAACAACAAGAGGAGAGTCTGCCATTTACCTTTCAGTGTTCGCCCCAACGGGCAAAAACGGAAATAAAACGGGGGGGAGGGGGGGGAATGGGGTTTGGTGTTGCGCAACAGCTCGACATGGATCAGGGCTCTGGACTGATGACACAGCAGTCTGTTGTCTCATCTGTCTGCAGCGTGGAGCCTCTCCCTGTTCTCTCCTCCAAGTCAACTGGCTCCAGGAAAACTTTTTATTTTCCACTCGTCTACGTCACACATATCTACGATACACAATGAATGCACAATCTGTTAAGGACCTGTGTTATTGTTGCAGCAACTCAGGCAGAATCGGAGGGACTTCCACAAGCATTTTGCTACCTGAAGTACATTCGGCTGAACACTTCTGTACTGCAGGGAAAGTCGAATGAAGGACTTGTAGTATTCATACATTGTTCTATTAAAACGTTTACTTCGTCAGAGGTGTGTAGTGTACTGGTGTATTACAGTAGCATAGTGTGTTCCGCAAAGAAGGAAGACATCATTTTTTAAATAAAGAAAATGTGTATATAATCAGTTTCTTCTTTTGACAAAACAAAAGAACAATGTTCCTCTCTTCAGTGCTCGGGACACTGACACTTGCAACACACACGTGTTATGATAGAGCGGATTAATGCTGTGTGCAGTGGGCTGCCTTCAGTCTGGCTGGAAGTGTCGGTGCAGCGTGGTTTTCCTCTCTCCAGCACAGCCACTTCACATTAAAAGGTTTCTGAAGAGCTGAAACAAGTGGAAATAATCCATCAAATATATATTCCCCCCTTAGTCAAGTGCATATAACAATACATATAATGGATTCCATTTTGGACCAGCACAATCTTAGAATTAAAGGGGCTTAATAGAATACTGGATTGGAAACCTGATAACATCTTTATAAAGGTTCCACCTGGACATTTCCATCTTCTAAGGATGCTAGCAAGAACCCACCCAGGGGTCTCTATGAAGAACGCTTTTATATCTCAGGGGTTTCATCTAGAACCAACCCACTTAGTTCTACCATGAACCCTTTTATATCTCAGGGGTTTCATCTAGAACCAACCCACTTAGTTCTACCATGAACCCTTTTATATCTCAGGGGTTTCATCTAGAACCAACCCACTTAGTTCTACCATGAACCCTTTTATATCTCAGGGGTTTCATCTAGAACCAACCCACTTAGTGACTCATTTTAAGCTGCGCCACTTCCTCTGAGTAATATCCAACAGGTATGTGTCCCTTTGGGAAATACACCACCACAATGACCCTGGCATTTTAAACAGAAGAGGAAAAAAAAATATCCAATTGAAAAGTCTGATGAATAGAAAAAGACTATTCCTCGGATATTAAATTTTTTTTCTGTGACCCAAACATTCCAACCTTGCGTACTGTGTTTACGTTCCCTAAAGTGGACTGCAGAGTCAGTGGGATCTCGGCGGTCAAAGGTTTTAGTTTTATTGTGCCGTCAGTCTCGGGGTTTAGAACTTCCTTCATGTGGCTGGTGAGGATTGGGAGCGCTGCGCTCAAAGAGAGGCAGATTGTGGAAGGTGGTTTGTGACATCTGCTGTGCATGAGCTATTACTCCTTTGTGTTTGTAACATGTTAACGTGCAACCAGGGAATGCACAGCTGCATGCCAGTGTTGGGCCTTTGGAATGACTTTGGTTATAGGGTGCCTCCGCTTCTGCAAAGTGCTCTCTTATATGCTGTCTATGTTACATTCCTATTATATCCACATTCTTGAAACCTGGCCAACAGATTATTTTATTTTTTTACCTTTCCATACTCCTCCACTACAGGAGCACACTACAAGATGGAGGAACTGAGTGTGTTCAAGAAACTACGTGATGTTACTTGATGTTCACCACGAGACACATTCCTTGTGTGTGTAACTGGCAATAAACAGTTCTGATTCCAGAGTCGCCACACTGTGACAATGCATGGATGAAATAAAGGAGCACATGTATGTACGTCATCCATCATTTTATGCTCGACTCTCCTAATTGTGTTCACAAATCTAAAACTGGTGTTTAACGTGCGCTTCCTGATTGGATGAAGGGACGCAGTCACGCTATGCTCAATTTGTTATTTCATTCGGGGTTTTTTTTCCCGTGTAAATGTTATCTTTCACAAAATGTGCAAACAATGCTGGAATACTCGTCTTACCGTCAAGTATGTTGGTCTTTTTTCTCAGCTATATCAAATCCCCCCATGTCTGATTGGAAAGAATGCAGCAGATTTGTTGTGAATATGGTTCGAGTTTATTGATGTTGGAGGCCGATGACGACATTGTTGAGGAGTTCCGGGGTTTTGAGGCCGAGTTGAGGGGACACAGGGAAAGGCCTGCTGGTGACTGAGGCAGCTCCCTCCCACGGACTGTGGGGTCATCTGTGTGGCTCCAATCGGACGTGAGGCGCACGAGGGTGACGCTGTTAGAGCGCATTCCTGGGTACAGGTTTGTGCTTTTTCTTTTCTTTTCCTTTTTTTTTTTTTTTTGGACTGCAGCTGAAAAATCAAGTGTGAGGACTGCATTCATCCAAGCAAAGGTCCAATCCTGTGTGAGAGAGCCAGTGGGCCAGGGCTCGGGCCCGCCTGCGACTATTTGCTTTTCCAGCTGTTTCCTAGACTCACCCCGTGAGCGAGAGAGAAAGTGGTGTGTACGTGCATGCGTGTTTGGAGGTGGGGAGTGGGTGGGTGAGAGTGGGGGGGGGGGGGGGGCATCGGAGTGAGATGGAGAGATGGAGAGCTCTAGGGAGGAAGATAGTCAGGAAGAGAGAGCTACAGAGAAAGTGTGTGTGTTTGTGTGTCTCCTGTTCCTCTTACGCTGTAGTGTGTTTGCAGAGTGGAAACACCCCAGGACAACCTGTACCTCATACAGTATACTCTCTCTCTCTCTCTCTCAGAGGAAGATGAAGTCCTTCGTGCACATGACTCCCCCCCACCCCCCACGCAAACACGCCCATATGCCTGGCTGCCCCTCATATAGACTGATCTGCCTCTCAGACACAAAGCCACGAGGGATGGCCTAGATTCCAGCACATGCACACACAGACAGGCTGCAAGGAAACCTAACGTGCTCATAGCCTATACATTTTAATGGCATGTCCCATAAACCGCAGCTTTATTTATTGTATGCAGTCGACAACATTGATTTGTGCTCCATTGAAAAAAGTCCTTGTGTTTGGTGGTCATTGAAACCTGGAGGCTTTGAAGAACCAGGTACAGAACCATGCAGTTTTTAATGTGATTGGTGCACTTGTTGGAGCTACAAAGGTCTCTTGAAGCTACAACAGCTCTTGGTCAAACCACATATTTCCCATTGACTGTAAACAACTCGCCCATAAACATCAAGCTTTGACATTGATATTTGGGTACTTAGACAACAGTCGTAAAAGATTATCATCATAATGATTGCTGCAGTTAAATTTGCCTCAAAGAAGGTAACTTTGGAACTAGAGAGCCTACACAATGATCATGTAAGGGATGTAATGATAACTATACTGTAATATGCTATAATAAGATAAGGTATAGGATAGTTCAATCAGAATCAGAACCTTTTATTGCCAAGTATGTTTTCACATACAAGGAATTTGTCATGTCGGATGGTGCAACATTGGACAATAACATTAAACAATCAACAACAATCAACACAATACAATACAGTACAGTTTAGAGTATAGTAAAGCATATAATACTATAGAGTATAGTGTAGTATTGTAGCCTACAGTATAGTATAGTGAAGCATTTATTATAGTGTATAGTATAGTATTGTAGCCTATACAGGATAGTATAGTATTGTAAACTGCATATAATAAAGCATTTATTATTTTACATATATGTGTATATATATACAGTATATATGAGCGAAAGAGAAAGAGAGAGTGAGAGAGAGACAGAGAGAACAGACCATAATAATAACAGTCTAGTCTGATCTAATCTCGTTACAAACAGCATTTAAAGAAATGTGTACGTTACAGTAACATTACAGTTGTTTCCAAAAGTAGACGTTCCATGCAACCAACAGTGACACTCTTGTAGATGCAGCTGTATATACATCAAACTCCACCCATGTTGAATACATCTTTACTGCCTTACAACTGCCCCGTGCAGTTGGAGAAGCAAGCAAAAGGGTATTCCCCCCACCCACATGTAACATGCTGTCATGTCCAGGAAACTGTGATGTTAAATTAATCAGTTTCGTGTCTTGTGTCCATGTTGTCTCGTGATTTCATGTTTATTGTGAAAGTCAACTCTCCTCCTGTTTCAGGCGACTTGTTCCTTCCCCTGTGTGTTTCTCCTCTGGTCTGATTGGCTGCCTCGCTCCTGATTGTTTCCACCTGTGCCCTCACCCTGTGTATCTATTGTCTGCGTCTCCCTTTGTCCTGGGCCAGTTCGTCTTGTCTTTTGTGCCAGAGAACCAGCCATTTCCATGAAATTCACCAGTCACCAGGTTACGATATTTTGTTACTTTGTTCATGTAGATTTTCTGTTTCTTTGTTCCAGTTAATTAATTAAATTAGTTGTTGTTACTTTGCCTTGAGTCGTGCGTATGGGTTCTAGTCTTTGTTCCGTCATGACACATGCCATATATCACATGGCGAGGATGGCTTTTTAAAAGCTTCCCTTTCACACGGCACAGAGAGCAAGCTTTGAAAGACCCTAATCCATCCACAGAGAACTCACAGCCACCAATAATAAAGCTTCAAGTTGCCCCCCCCCCCCCCCCCCCCCCCCCCCATCCATCAGAAAGGGGCTAATGTTGCCTGTTTCAATTGCAACATTGCATGACACATACGGTAAGTTATGGATTACTAGCTGGAATGTCGTCAACATGGATCATATTGTAAGTCCATAGGTTGGATCCCTGTAACAGTAAATGTCCTTAAGTCCACTTGGCATGCACTCGATAAAGAACAGATGCCAGAGTCCAACTTCTCCTGGCTGGTGCTGGGCACTGCGGAGCCCTTTTAGAGAAATGACAGAGGTTAATATAAGGAGAGAATCCCTGCTAATTACAGAGCGGATAATGTGGTGATTGAAGTGCAGGGGGGACATTGGAGAGCACCATAGGGCCATTCCCCCAAATTCTTCCACCATGAAGTCAAACTAGCCCCTCTCGTCTCCACCCACACACGATGGACACAGACCATGTAGGTTAGTGGGTTAGTTTAAATGCTTTTCACTAGTTGGTATGTGTACACTATCAGTTACCACCCATTTTCAGGACAAAGAGAGAGAGAGAAGAGGATGCTGGAACTTTCATATATTATGTATAGGTAAATCATAAATTATTCATGATAAATGTGTAGTAACAAAGTACATGCAATGCTCCAAATTCAGCATTGTCAAAACACAAATGTGTATATATATATATATATATATATATATATATATTTTGTTGTTGTTGTTCTCACCATCTCTCCAGCCTTTATGCAGACAAGCAAACGCCCTGAACGTCACACCATTCATAGTGTTGTTGTCGTCATTCTTCTACGTAACAATGCATTTGAATTGTTTTGTTAACTATTATTATTATTTTATTAAAATAAATTGTTTACGAGTGATCAAGCCGTCCGTGACGTCACGACACACCCCTATATGGTAAGGAGACAGCTGTAGGCTCGATATCGAGACCGAAGCGCGTCTGCACCAATGGGCGCAGACACCACTCCGGAGTGGAGAGTTGTGATTGGACACTGGAGGGATTATATATATGTATAGATATGCCTGACTGTTAAACCGTAGGGGGGCGGGACGATGGAGAAGTGCTGCCTGTCTATGTTGATACAGATCTAAAAACTGGACTAACAGAGTGTCTGCCTGCGCGCTGCCCTTCGCGTGGACTAATGTAAGTTATTTTTCACTTTTCCTCCACCTTCAAGAGGCGTCCCGCGCGGCGAAAGGCGACGCAGCCGCGCGGCATCAGCGTAGTTTTTGCTTTTTCTCGTTCCGTTCCGCCGAGAAGTGCTTTCAGGCCGAGTGGCACGCGCGTTTCGTCAAGGCAAGTGAAGTGGACTGCCGTGAACGTAGCGTTAGCCGTTGTTGTTGCCGCCGTCCAGCGGGCTGCAATATTTTGACATGCCGCCGACCGAGGCCGACGGGTGTGCGCGCAGTGAGCCTCGGCGTATCCTGTCATCGTCGCGAGGCCGTTTCACACTATCCGTTGCCCCTTTTGCTAGCCAGTGTCCGAGTTAACGTTGTGTACGCTCGTGCGGAGAGGAAAAGGGGGTGGGGGGTGGGGGACTGCGAAACTAATTTAAATAATAAATAGAAAATATGTCGATTGAACATGGCCGTGCACGTTGGTGAATGTACAGAACTAGTAAACATGCTTTTCACGGAACCTCAAACCGTATTTCGACCCACTCTGATGTAACCTAGCTCATGCCCGCGAGCGAAACGTTTAAATAATGGCTCTGCGTATAGTGCCACGTTTTCCTGACGGAGTGGCACGCGCAGGTAGGGTACGGAGCAAGCGCGAGTGCAAACCGCCCCCCTCCCCAAAAAAACCAACTTGTAAGTTTTGTTTGGGGAACGGGGTGTTATCACGTGTGACGTGCGTGCCGAATGTCCCAGAAGCGTCGACATGTTTCGCAAAAGGTCTGAAGTCCTGCTCTTTACAAAGTGTTGACCTCGAGATTACGCGAGGCAATAATTGCCCAGATTTATTGAATGCCGTTTTTTAAAAAAAAAAAATTTTTTTGGGCGGAACAACTGCGAGAAATAACGGGACGTCGTCACCGGGGCTCTAACGTTACCTACCCTCCTCCCCCCTCCTTCCCGACTGACCGTTGGATACCCCTGTCTAATCACTCCTCCTCTCTTCTCTGTTGACAGTTTTGTTTTATACGGTGAAAAAGTTTTCCAGCGTGGGGGAAATTGTTTATTAAAAAAAGAAAAGAAAGAGCTGCCTTCAACTCCACTGGCTCGGAAAATCTGGCGACCTGGCTCAAATAGCCGGGGGCCCCCTCTGCTGCTGCACGAAGTGAAGGTTGATATGCCACATCTGGTAAGTGAGCAGTGGTGTGTGTGCGCGTGCGTGAGTGAGAGCGAGATACAGACGCACTAGACTACCGCGAGCGTTGTAATGTTATGAGCTGAACCGCAGCCTATGGGCAAAATTATAATAACAATACTACAAATAAATAAATACATTCCCGCAGCTTCGTGTCCTCGCCTCGTCCCGTTGTCCCAGGCCACACCGCTCACTTCACACTGCGGGTCCACGTCGCCTCCCAACCGGGCCGCAGGAGATGCTTTTTGTGCACTGCTGCTATTGTTGCAGGCGGGTGCTTCCCTCCACATTCCACATGTGTATATGCCGACCCGTCTGCCTGCTGCACCACCAGGGCCAGTGCGCAAACACCCCCCACCCTTGCAACACGCAATAGGGAAATGAACCGCACTGTAGGTTTTTAACATCGACTTTAACTGTATATCTCTTTCGACTTTGTGTGTGAAAGTGACAGGCGGGAAGGATGTAGTGATGTGGTTTTCGTCCTGCTGGAGGTTGTCGGTGTTGGATATGGAGGAAGCTTGCTTCTGTTTGGAGGAGGAGGAGGAGGAGGAGGAGGAGGAGGAGGAGGAGATCAGCATGGAACTGAGACACAGACTTTAGAAAGTGTTGTGTGACCCTTTAGGGGCAATCCTGGAAAGGCTGTTTAAAAAAAAAAAAAAAAAGGATTATATTTGATTATATTCTTTGATTGAGTTGTGTGTGTGTGTGTGTGTGTGTGTGTTTTAGCAACTGTCAACAGTACAAAACTCAGAGTTTGTATCAAAGGAAAAATAGGTATTGTGTTCAGTTTGATTGCTGTACAGTTGACTTAACTTGTGGAATGTGTCCGGATATGCTAAGAAAAAACATTTCTAATCATAACACTTTTTTGGCTTATGTATTTTCACTTTGAGGATGAAGCTTTTAAACAAACTCGTCAGTCCCTCTTTAAAGTAAGATTTTATATTTATTTGACTTTTTTATTGAAATGGTAGCGTTCTATTTAAGTACGGGCCATGATGGGTTTCTGTGAGTGTTTCCACTCTGCAGCCTGAGGGTGGTTCCCTTGGCAGAATAGAAATTAAACAGCACGTCAATTATACTTTTGTGTGTGATGAGATGTTTTTTTGTTCCTTTTCCCACAGTCTCTGAGACTTTCTATTAGGATTTCTTTTCTTTTTTTTTTAGCATAACATGTAATAAAAAATACTAAAGCTGCACTGCTGTTTGTAGTGCTGTGCTGGAATTACAGGGACTTTTCCAGTCTCTTTTTTTTTTCTTCATAAAAATATTTTTTTAAGTGTTTTATCTTCCGTAATTGCTCAATTCCGGACTCAACAAGTTGATGTTTTGTTTTGTTTGAGGGAAATGTTTGCCACATTGTGGTTCTGTCACACTATTTGTTTGCTTGTTTTTGGCACGTTGTTATTTCACTGGTCGGCTGCTCTCTTACAATGCGAGTAAACGCACCCTGCAATAATAACACCAGCCGCTGACCACTTGCCTCCCACGGCCGTCGGACCAAATCCTTGCGTCTCCAAGAGTCACATCTCTAGTAACACCACCCGCTCCATGTCGCCAGCTCGAGAGGCTTGCATCATGCTCTGAAACCGGCAGAGTCTGTCCTCGGTTTACAACGACTTTATGAATCTGGAAAAGAGCCGGGCGGTACTGTGTTTTTAAATTTTTTTTAATGTATTTTTTCTTTTAAGCCATGAAAGGGACAATCACTCTGTCACATTGTCGCGGCGATTCCCTCATCCGAAGGTTCCCTCCCTACCACCGGTTACCTCAGCGGTGTACAAAGGGTCTTTTTCTGTAATGAGGTGCTTAGTGCTGCACACTGCTCAGGAGGTTTGTACTCCGCTGAGTTACAGGCAGGTTGTAAAATAAGAACAGATGCACAGGGGCCTCAAGGTGCTGCACACTATTTTGAAACATAAACTAGTTCTAGGCAATATGGAATGCATGTGTACTTGCGTACACACACACACACACACACACACACACACTGTACCCACAGGTCTGCACACTTTTTGATGCAACGAGTTGACATTTTCCGGAGACTTTGTTCAGTTCACAGGGTTTAAAGTTGTTGTTGTTTCTGCTTATTAAAGATGTTTTGAGCCGGGATGTCTTGCTGCAACACAATCGGTAGACGGACTATATCACGCAAGGTACTGAAAGTGATTTTAAGGAGCAGACTTTAACAGAAGAATGGGTTGTCCTACACACGAGAGGAGACTTTAACCTGATAATGGATTGAAGGCATCATCTGGGGATCACCACTAATTGATTATTAGTTTAGTCTTTTTAAAAAAATAGATTGTTTTATTCAACCAACCTTCAGCCTCCGAAAACAACAACACAAACTTTACAATTGCAGAAGACAAAATCAATTAGAAATTTGAGTTCAAACAATAGAATTAGGCAGATGGGCGACGTGGAACATGATTTGGCAACTGATTCGAGGGCATGTTGGTGTCAGTCGGTGATTCTTTTATTATCATTATTTATATTTTGGCAAGCCGTGATGCCGGTTTGGCTCGGTTCTTGTCCTGATCAACGCTGTGAATGCGAGGGGTGGGGGGAAAGGGGGGATTTCAAAGTTCAAAAAAATATTTGGATACTGATTCCAGTTTAATCTGCACTGCCGTCAGATTTGGATGATCTCTCGTCACAATCCCTTGTCACAGGCTAAGCTGATGTTTTAAAGCAACTGGTAATGTGGAGGGATGTCCCCCTCACGTTTCTTTTCTAATATAAATAATAATGAGACTGATGCTTCTATTCGCTGTAATGATGAAATATGTATCGGACACATTCAAAATAACAACTTCAGGTTCATGACTGAGGCATCCGAGCTGCTTTAGCATTAACTGCTCAATGAAAAAAATAACTAGCTGTGAGCTTTTAAAAAATATATTAACATAACCATTACAACTCTATTTGTGAGCCTGATTTATTTATATGACGTGAATGCATTATGAACCTGGAGAACGATTCACCTGAACATGACTTGATCCACTAGAGAGAAGTTAGAGCTGTCATACAATAACAGGAGATGACATTGAAGTAGTGACAAAAGCAATAATCTCACACTTCCATCTTTTCTTTTGCCTCCATCTTTTGTTACAAGCAGTGTTTCTGCTCTGCACCTCCGCGTTCTCCCTTCATCCAAACGGTTCAGTGCATCTGTTGTTTTTCTTTCTCCTGAATTTTCCCCATTGTCCATTAAACCATGGCGTTCGTACAGCGCTAACCAGTTTCTCTTTTTGCTTATTTCAAGAACAAACAAAAAAAGCCTCCCTCCTCTCCTAGTAAAGACCTACCGGACACCAGGTGTTCACAGGGGCAAGATCTATGACGCTTTCATGAGCTGGACGAAAGGTTGAATCCCCGTTGTGAAGAATAAATCAGTGATGGAGAGCTGCTTTGGGACATGACAGAAGGGATTATTCCTTTTTTTTCTTTATTATTATTATTATTATTCTGTTATTTCTATGAGACCCTAATTCCCCCTGTCCTCCCTCTATGTGGACGTGCTAAACAGGGGATACTGGATTCCTTATGAGAGGTAATTGTGCAGCTGCAACATAAATATGATGGTGGCCTGGTGTTGTGGCCGCTGTGATTAGGTCTGGTGTGAAGCCCCCCCCCCCCTCCCGAGGGGCTCGTCGAGATGGATGTCAATAGCGGCTACCTTTTACGAGTAGCTCTGATTGAATTGCCAGTGCTCAGGGTTGGACATCTAATGGCATAGACCTGGGCTATTCAATTAACATTCAACCAGCTCCATTTAGAGAATTTCCTCATGCAAAAGTTCGGAATCAGTCGTGTCTGACTTGCGCTGCGATTTAGTCCCATAGATATTGAAGTAGACAGGCAGTTGTATTAACGGCAACAACTGACTCATATCAAATATAGAAAGTTAAATTGAAAAATATCTCGACAAACTTTTCAAACTTCAAACTAGATTTATTATAAATAATCCATACTTATGAATACACCACCAATACTACCACTTGTTTCAGCTCTATTCTCCTCTCTGTTTCAACATCATCGTTGGACAGTAAATGAATGCGTCAGGATTCTGATCATATTGGACTTTTAGGTTATTTTCCTGTGCCTTCATTTCGGACGTTGCCGCTTCTAATATCTGTCACGATGAGACACTGGTTTTGAACTGTCCGTGTGGAGAATGAATATGAAGAGTCTTTCCATTCTTGGTTAAAGGCTCTGGTGAAATAACGAATAATGACTCCCGTATTATTCTGCATCTACTCGGTGTGTGTGTGTGTGTGTGTGTAAATGTCACTCGAGTCTGGAAGCTTATCAGAATACACCTATTTGATTGGCAGAGTAGCGTCACGTGATGTGATTTACACCGCATGTAATTGGTCGGTGTGTTTCCGGACTGCTGAATGAGTGCCTGTGCTGCGCCAGTTAAAATAGAAGCACTTGTATTGTATCATTTTGAGTTATTTATGGTTTTAGGTCCATGTCCGGATACAACGATGTCTGGACCGTGGTCCACCTATTATTGACCCCTGGCATAGACCATAGCGATTAGGGTTCATGCAGCATGTTGTTGTATACAAACACTTGTTGTGTTGGAGGGCAAAAATGAATACCCCTTTTGAAAATATAATAATTCTGTTGTTTTTTTGTTGGGCAAGTGGGTCAGAAATGTACTTTCCCCTATACAAAACTGTTTTGTTTATGAACTGTTATCAAATAACGCTAAAGACCAAGGTCAATTGTCATGTTTCATCTTTAATCTTTTGGTGGCGCTGGGGGATGTCTTCACTTGAACAAACTCCTGTTTCCAGGATAAACTAAATGCTCGCTTGCACTTCGGCTCACAAACGTATTAGTGTTATTCTACGTGGTCGGTACTGCTCATGTGCAGCTCATAAAGCGATGAGACGGAAGGGAGAGATGGCTCACGCCTTAGCTTCTTCCATCATCAGCTCCGGAAGAAACGAAGTTTGAGCCCTGCACATGCAGCGGATGAACTACGTCTTTGAACAATATGTTTAAGACTGGGATAGTGAAATATTAAAGTCCACTATATATCGTCTATTGAGTGTAGGACATTGTGACCGAGCTATCCCTTTTTGGTACCGATACAGAGCATCGGCCTTCATACAATTTTCGTCGGCATCCATGTTACCCAGACTCGAGACAAAGCGCAAGCCCACTTTTCTTTCACACACACACACACACACACACACACACACACACACACACACACACACACACACACACACACACACATAGAGGGCTTAACGTGGCCACAAAACAGCTTAAATGCTTAACAAGAGATGGTAGTCCCCATCAGTCTGTCTCTGCAGATCTGGATTCAGGTGACAGAAACGGATGGCAAGTTCCGAAATGGGGCTTATTTATTTTATTTCATGCGGCGTAGTACTTTGTGGTGGCTGTGAGTGAATTAAGCCCCACGTTGCCAGTTTCCTCTGCCCTCTGCCCCCTCAGATCCCACACAAATCATGCTTTTTGAGAGGTTCATTATTTGTGTCATATTTTATGGTTTGCACGCCGAGGAGGCTGAAGTAACATTTTTGGGTATTTATATTGGCAGAAGAAACAGTCCACCGGCCACGTATTCGCTCCAGTATGTAAAACTAAATGGAGCCTGGGCCGTTCTCAAAAAGCTTCCTTTTTAAAAGTCCGGTCGGCCACCTTTTTGTCTCCCAGCGAGACAAGTGCAATGAGGCATTTTGGTGAAAACGACATAAAATAAGACGGTCATGGGTGGGGGGGGGGAAAGCTTTAAAACTTCAGTATCGGAAACCGTTTCACATGTTGCACAGACGCAGGAAGAAGTAATCCAAGCATGCTTGTGTGTCTGAAAGAAATGCACTGCTCGTTCGACTTTGGTTTAACTGGAATCGGGCTACCGAGCTTCCAAGCTGAAGGCATTTCCTTTGGTAACCGCCGCTGCCTTCTGTGTTTCCATTGATTTTAAAGTGAGGCCTTTTTTAATTAGACTGATGTGAGACGTGTTTTACTGCCACGCTAAAAAGCACGACCGGCTCATTAGGAGAGGGAGAGAGAGAGACACACCCACCCACCCACCCACCCACCAGTCTGATATTTTTAACAATGTGTCAAATAACTACGTGCGAACAGGAGATTCTGGAGAGTGTTTTTGTTTGGGTTTTTACGGTTTTCACTGTAAAAGCTCGACTTAGACTTGGAGTGGAGTGGTTGGTTAACTTAACTTGTGATTGTTTTTATTTAGTACACCTTACCTACAATTAGTGATGCCCCCCAGAAACTCTGTTCTAAACCAGTGAAAACCCCAGAGTATCGATAAGGTCCAGAACTGACGCTTCTGCAATCGGTACTTTTAGAAATGACGGCGTGAGCTCGCCACGGAAAATGACCGCGTCACAAACCTCCTCGCGCTCCATGTCCATGTCACAAATGCAATAAAACGCCCTCAATAAAAGTGAGGGAGGTAATGCCAGCAGTTTATCCAAACATTAGGCTAAACAAGTGGAACGTCAAATCTGCAGAAATAATCATCACGGTATCATGAATACAGAATCGATGATAGCGCCAGTCTCAATAAAATCCCAACGATGCCTTTTCCTACACACAATTGTGAGGGGGGGATAAAAGATATCATTAACCTTCTAGTGGCCACCTCCTGCCACACGGCAACACTCCTGTACCGGCCTGTGAGATCATTCGATTAGATTTAGAGGTTTAAAAAAAGAATGGCAACGGTAAGGACTACGTCTGGTGACTGTCATCATTTGATGTTATTCACCAAAGAAAAAGAAAACGGTGGTGGCAACATTTATGGAGAAAGCAGGGAATGGCCGAGTGAGGAGGAAACCTAAAACACGAGCAAAATCCTCCTCCTCCTCTTTCTGCGTCTGTCTGTGGAGGCCCAGTGTAAGGGGCTTTCAGTGAGCTACTAAACCCCCCCCCCTTCCATTCCTTATTTCCTCCTCCCTGGCGCTAGTGGAGCATAGAGAAGGAGAGACAAGCCCACAGAGGGTGATTGGTTGTAATTCAACAGGCCCCCCCACAGCAGGCTCCGCCCACCCCAGTCCTGTTTGTGGGACAGTTCGTCATCCTAAAATGCTGTGGATGCAGCATGCACACACACGCTCTTATGTGCAGTTTAAGCTAATATCCTTTATTACCAATGGCATAAATATTTAGTGTGCTTTCCTCACTGTATTTGACACGTGTACGAGCACACCGTGGATACCGTTTAAATGCAGAACGGGAGGCCGAGGCAGACAGGACGGAGCATGTTTTTGCCGAGAGCGATGACACTTTTACTCCTGTTCTCTCCCTCTCTCCCTTTGGCACAAAGCCAGTACTTGGACTTCAAAATGTGTGGGGGCGGGGGGAAATTCTACATGTAGTCATTGTGCAAATGTCTTTGTTATATATTTTTTTCATCCCCTTTTCTTTACTTTTTTTAAAAACTCCAAACTGTCTTCAAAATGGGTGAAGATATGACAAAGTGAGGACCTGTTTGCACACTGTTCACCTTTTCTTTTCTTTTTTTTCCTCATCCTGTTTGTTTCTAGTTTCGTCATGTTCCGTATTCAAGCTATACTTGATGACTTTATGTCTGGTTCTGGATTTATAATTCCAGTCAGCTCTCAACAGAATTACTAGCGTCTCTGAAAGGCTTCCTGAAACCATGTTCCTTTTATCCTCTTTGCCAATCTATTGAATTGGCAGAAGACTCAGTCTTAATGTCTCCATTTGTGCTTTCATGTATTTTTACTCTCCTCGCCTCATCACCTCCTCCACTGGTTTTGTCCAGAATACAGTCTGTAAACGGTGGCATGTACAGCAGAGTTGCATAAAGGTTGAGCTAATTGAGATAATTAAAAATGTTTGGCATGAATATTTAATTGGAATCGAATGAAATTAGACTGTCTATCCAGGAAAAGAAAGAGATTGGACGTGCGGCCACATTGGTCTTTTCTTATGTTGTGATCCTCTTTATTACTTCACTTCAGGTGGTCAAAGGGAGTTGTATTTGCATTCTTGTCCGGCCGGATTGGATTTAAATCCCAATGGCCTTAATGCAACCCAGCTATTTTTTTTGTTTGGTTACTAAATTGGTCTTAAATCTAATTCCTGGCAGCAGTAAAGTCTTAATTTGCCTTTTAAAACGAAGCTCTGTCTCGATCTACGTTCAGTCTCTGCCTCATTTCCTCCATTTGCCCTTCTTCCTGTCCTCCACCGCCTGCATTTTACGCTTGTTATTTGCTTTCTCTGGCCCCCCTAATGTTTTTTTGTATTCTGCGTTTTTCTATTGCCCTTGTTATGGTTTTTCTGTGTTGCGCAGAACTTTTTTTTCCTGCTCTGCGCTGTATTATGTAGCATTTAGGACTATTTGCTTTTGGCAGGAGTTGGGAACTGCTTGGCTCAGATCTGTTTTAGTGCTACACTGATCGTGGCTTGCTGGTGCCCCAAGACAAACACACACACACACACACACACACACACAACACTCCGCATGCAGTTGTTTTTGTTTTATTTTACTTTTTTTCTCTCCAGAAATCCAATATGGACATATAATTAATAATGAAGTACATTGTTCTAATAGGTCAGATAGAAGAAAGCTCAGACCACCAAGGCTGAACTCATCAGCTAAAGCTCACACTAACTACCATCCTAAAATTCTTTAAAATGCTCTCATTACAGTCAAGCTGTTTGTGTGTGTGTGTGTGTGTGTGTGTGTGTGTGTGTGTGTGTCGTTGGCAGCCTTGTGACTCCAGCCACATCGAAGGTACATGAACTGTCACCATGCCTAATTACTTATTAGCTGCAGCTGGTACTGAGCGTGTAATAAGCACCAATCCTCTGCTGGCCTACGCAAACCGGAAAAAAAAGGTTTTGTGCCACTGAGATTTTCATCTTTATCAACACGGCTTCCATCCCAGAGACAAGAGTTTAATTTAACCTGTACCCGCACCCAGGTGCCCAACAGGTGAGACCACAGGCCCTGCTATCATAGAATCTTGGGCTAGGACTGGCATTACTGGTTTTCTGCCGCAAGGCAGTGTAATTTCAAAGAAGACTTGTTTTGCCGTGCTTGTTTGTCTTTTATATTTAAAAAACAAATAAAGGTAAAATAATGGAAACAGCATTGGTTTAGGAATGATGCTATCCCAAACTTTTTATTTCCTTATCGGCGGTCGATCGTTGTAAACAGTTTCCGAGAGAGAGAGAGAGAGAGAGAGAGAGAGAGAGAGAGAGAGAGAGAGAGAGAGAGAGAGAGAGAGAGAGAGAGAGAGAGAGAGAGAGAGAGAGAGAGAGAGAGAGAGAGAGAGAGAGAGAGAGAGAGAGAGAGAGAGAGAGAGAGAGAGAGAGAGAGAGAGAGAGAGAGAGAGAGAGAGAGAGAGAGAGAGAGAGAGAGAGAGAGAGAGAGAGAGAGAGAGAGAGAGAGAGAGAGAGAGAGAGAGAGAGAGAGAGAGAGAGAGAGAGAGAGAGAGAGAGAGAGAGAGAGAGAGAGAGAGAGAGAGAGAGAGAGAGAGAGAGAGAGAGAGAGAGAGAGAGAGAGAGAGAGAGAGAGAGAGAGAGAGAGAGAGAGAGAGATTTTTTTTTGATTTTTAGAAAACCTTTATTTTACATAAAAAAACAAACAAACAGAACATTGCACTTACTTCAAAACTAAATCAAACAACAAAAACAACCAAAAAAACCAAACGCAACGCTTCTGTCCGCTGGTGGTCCTGAGACCCCGTTTAAATGTCATAGTCCAGGTTTCTCCTCTTCTGGGCTGAGTCGCTCCTCAGGGTTGCGCCTGAGGGTCACTCCTCAGGGCCGCTCTTCCGGACTGCTCCTCCGTGCTGCTCCTCAGGGCCGCTCTTCTGGACTGCTCCTCCGTGCTGCTCGTCCGTGCTGCCCCTCTGGGCTGCTCCTCTGGGCTGCTCGTCCGGGCTGCTCCTCCGTGCTGCTCCTCCGGGCTGCTCCTCCGGATCTCCGGCCTCCTGTGCTTGGCTGTCAGCCTCCTCCTTCAGCCCTTTATTCACCACCGTCCTGATCTTCTGAAGTCTATAGATCTCCTGCCGTGTAAAACCTCTCCTCGTCTTGTTCTTCATATGAAGCCGGATAGATAGAATCAGCTTCGGCAGATCGGTGAAGTGCTTCTCCACTTCACACTTCCTATTCTTTGTGTCCTTGAGGAAATATTTCAGCCTGGCCAGACTATATTCCCTCTCACATTCAGTGTCATCAGAGGACCCACTCTCTGCCACAGAGTAGTCGTCCATACTGGACTCAGACTCATACCCTTGGCCCACAGGTCCCTTTTTTTTCTGCGAGCCTTCCTCGTCCCCCCCGGCCTTCCTCTTCAGAGGATGAAGCTTCTCCTCACCCTCCTCCATTTCCACCTCACTTTCTCCTTCCATGACCTGCCCACACTTTTCATTCCCTCCTCCTTCCTGCCCCCTACCCACCTCCACCTGTCCTCCAGTGCACCCCTGGCTGTCCTCCTGAATATGTGCCCCCCCCTGGGCCGCCCCTGCCCCCTCTTCTTCCACCTGCAGTACTACACCTGCCCTCTCCCCCTCCAATTCCTGGGCCACCTCAGCCCCTTCTTCTTCCTCTCCCTCCTCCTGCTGCTGACCCATCTCAGCCCCTTCTTCCTCTTCCTCCTGCTGCTGACCCATCTCAGCCCCTTCCTCTTCTTCTTCCTCCTGCTGCCCCACCTCTGCCCCTTCTGTGTTCACCTGCTTCCCTCCACTTCCCCTCTCTGTGCTCACCTGCTCCCCCCCACTTCCCCGCTCTGTGGTCACCTGCTTCACCCCACCTGCCTCCTCCTGTTGCTGCTCCCGACCCCCCTCCGTGTCCTCTCCGTCTTTGGGGTCCCCCCTGGTGTCGTCCTGTCCACCAGCCTTCCTCCGAGGACAGGCCCTGCTCTGATGTCCTTCCCTCCCACAGTTAAAACACTTCATATTGTCAGTTTTTGCATAAATGATAAAAAGAGAGTTATCAGCTCTCACCGTGAAAGTGATGTCCAAGTCCTCGCTCCTGCCATGAAGCAGCATGAAGCATTGCCTCCTGTGCGACACCACGTGTTTCAATAGTGGAGAGCTGCTCCCAGAGGACATCTTCCTCACCTGGGACGTGACCCTCCCGTGCTTCGACAGCTCCCCCACCAGTACCTCGTCCTTCACGAACGGCGGTACGTTCGCCACCGTCACCCTCACCTCCGCCGTGACCAGGGGAGAGACGGGGACGTGTGTGTTGAACACCACGACACCGCTCTCCACCACCATGTTGACCTTGCTGACGCTGTCCAAGAACAAGACCACAGCTTTGTTCATCCGGGCAGCGGACTTCACGCTGCTGTAGCCCACCACCTCCCCCACCGCCAGACTGCAGTCCTCCACCGTGCACGGGAACACCGGCATAAGCCGAATCCCGTGCCTGCGTGTGAGCCAACTTAAGTCCATTTTGGCGTGCTAACTCCGCTAGCACGCCCGCCGCTAGCTCCCCGCTAGCCCGCCGTTAGCTCCCCGCTAGCCCGCCGTTAGCACGTCGTTAGCGCGCGCCGGCGGCTCACAAACACCCACACTCAACCCACCAAACCCCCCTCGTGCACACAGTACCCCACTCAACACCGACACATACACTGATCTACACTCACGAGACACACGGGAAAAAACACCGTCAACTCCGAACATGACGCTCTCCGCTCCCAACCTCCGACCTCACGCTCAGAGAGAGAGAGAGAGAGAGAGAGAGAGAGAGAGAGAGAGAGAGAGAGAGAGAGAGAGAGAGAGAGAGAGAGAGAGAGAGAGAGAGAGAGAGAGAGAGAGAGAGAGAGAGAGAGAGAGAGAGAGAGAGAGAGAGAGAGAGAGAGAGAGAGAGAGAGAGAGAGAGAGAGAGAGAGAGAGAGAGAGAGAGAGAGAGAGAGAGAGAGAGAGAGAGAGAGAGAGAGAGAGAGAGAGAGAGAGAGAGAGAGAGAATTGTGTCTGTTAGGAAGCAGAACGGGTTAGCTGATCCACCTTAACCATGTCAATAATTGTAATATAGTGCTGGCTCTCACAACACTCTGTCATCCTCTCATTCATCCTTTGTTTATATGGGACATTCTGAGTGTTTAGTCCGATATGGATGAATCTAATTTGCAGTTACATCTTACCGCTTGTGCGTGTTGCAGCAGTCAGATGGAAGTGACAGATGGCAGCAATGCACAGGCTGTACAAGAAGTCAATGTAGTTGACTTGATGTCACCCGTTGGTTTGTGGTTTTGAAACCTCAAGTTTGGCATTTTGGCTGTCTTGGCTTTTGGCAACCAGAAGTGAGCAACGAGGGTGGAGCAAAGTACAACTGAACGCTGACTAACACATTTTGTAGGCGACCAAGAATGTTACGATTTACTTTCATGAACTTAAAAAATGCACTGTGAAAGGGACAAAAACAACTCCCAGACCGGATAACACTGTGGTAGCGACCTGTCAATCACTAGGCAGCCACGCCCAAAGGCATACGTTACGTTATATAATTTACTATGTGAACATTATGCTGCATTGAAGAAGACTTGACACTGGAGATTGAGACCATCATGTTGGCAATGTTAACTGAGGTAATAAATCAAGTGAGAAGTAGTCATTTTCCCATAGACTGCTATACAATTAACTTAACCAGAGGAGTCACCCCCTGCTGGCCATCGGAAAGAACGCAGATTCAAGGCACTTTCCAGATCTGGAAGTTGCTGCCTGTGTTGACCTTTGTGGCTTTGGGAGTGTGCGAGATGATCCCACGCTTGGATCTGGCTGGCGCGCTACAGTGAGCGTATACGCTATGTCCATAACCTTTTGTATCACAGAAAATGCGTGTGCGTTTGGCTTCATCCAGGCTGTGTGAGTGTGTGATGGTGTCCAGTGTATAAGCTGAAAGCTGACACAGCTGTTTCACAGTAACCACACTGTGTTCTCCAACACTATCTACAGTTTCACTCCATGGCTCAACTCCAGCCACTTCTGTCTCTCATTGGTTTTCTCCGTCTCACTTTCTTAGATTTTCTCCTTCTGGCGATCCTCCCACTCCTCCTCTGTCTTTTGGATGTACGGCACGCAAAAGCTGTGCATTATAGCCCTAGAGTTAAATATCACCGGTGTCAGACGTCTGCTAGCCAGGTGGGTCACTGAAAGTATGTACGTGTGTGTCTATCAATATATATATTACACACACAATGGTACAGCTTTAATTTTTAGCGTGTTAGTATTGAATTGATAATGGCTAACATTGTTCGAGGTAACGCATTATTTTGGGTCAGTAGTGTCGTACTAGTGTCCCTTTTTAAAAAAAAAAAAAAAAAAAAAAAAAAAAAAGTTCGGAATTTTATGACAATGCAACAGGACAATGATACTCAACACGCAGCAAAAACAGCCAATGACTTTTCTTTCTCTATTGTGGAAACTGGAATGTGTTTCACTGGTCAAGTTGGGTCGCCTGACCTCGGTACAACGGAGCATGTTTTTCACTAAGTGAAAACCAGACCGCCTGAAGTATTATACATTCCTTTTTACTTTTCTAATGTAACGCACCAATAAACGCCCATAGATCTTTCAACAGACACCCAGTGATACTCAGTCAGGGCAAGGTAGAGGCTTTCAGCCGCCATCATCCCAGGCCGAGAGGGCCCTCAGCTGGCTGGGAGCCAGGGGCAGCAGGGAGGTGAGGTATTTTAATTCACCTTAGCCAGGGAAGGAAATTGTTTGCACCGGAGTGAGGCAAACGATGGGAACAACTTATTGCAACCGCTCAAAGGCCGTCGGGCGGACCTGATCTTGACAGAGGAAAACTGAAACGGTCCGGGTCGTCTCATGAAACCCGTGACGATTTTGGCGAAATTACAGTAATTTTGACGCACGGTGAAACCGTGAAGTGGCCTCTGCTATTGTCTGCCATTGATTTTAGGGGCTTGTCGACTGATGATTCAAATCTTTTAACTGACTTTTCTAGTTAAGTGCTGTTAGTTTCTGTCATAAAATATACACACCAACGAAATACAATGAAGAGGGCCTACACTTGCAGCGATGGTAGTGTTTTCCAAGATGTTGAGAGGACAATTATAACGGACATTTACCTACCACTGGGCTCTGAAACCCGCCCATGTTCATATTCTTCTTAGATGCCTCGAAGGTGGTTCGTTCAACTCGACCATGATAAACCTTTTGTGTTTCAGTACTTCAGGTAAGCAATGTCTAGGCGTGAATAAATGAAAGTACAATCTTTTATTTCCTCATCATTTGTATTGTGTGTGGGTGTGTGTGTGTCTTCATGCAAATCACCAGTATAGATGTAAATAGGTGCTGATAATGAATATTTGAGTTCATTGACTAACGGCCCGTTAGAAATTGACTGAAGTCGCTTGTCGCCAAGCTGCATCATTTACAAATTTAAAATGGGAAATAAATCGCAGTATATTGCAATGTTTGATATCGCATATTGCATAACCGCTATGATATCGATACTTAAATATGATAATATCGTATCGTGGGGCTTCCCTGTTGGCCGTTGTATTGTCAGGTAAGTTTGGATATTGTCTCCAAGGATGGTCGTCCGTGCAGTTAAATAAAAGAAAAGGATGTGTGTTTGTGTAAGGTCATGTTTAATCATTTAACATGTGCAGATGAATTAGTTATATTTTCCCCCCGTCATGCTGCTTCGCAACAGCTGTTATGTTGACTGCGCGTATATGACATTTAATTTTTTTGGCTTTTCATTTTGAAATACCACGTCACATGCCCTGATATTGTGAGGCAATTTAAAAAAACAACAACAATGTTATTCCTTATTTTTGGGTAACGGTGTTCTTAATTAATAAGTTTTAACAATTTTTTTCTTTCCTGAAATACAGTTGTGTGTGTATGCCTCTGAAACCAAGAGTGGTTATGTTTTCCGAGGACGTATGCTGGTTTACACGGGGAGGAAAAACCACCGAGCAACAAACAACGGCCACAAAGAGTCTAAACATAGATAATGATTTGTTCTCTCTCTCTCTCTCTCTCTCTGCTCACCATATAGTGCTGGTTGGTTGTGGTATTTACATTCTGTGTGTGAGAGATGTGATTGTGTGTGAGATGAGTGTGTGTGTACCCCAGGAGTATGGAAATGACTAGCCCGTCAAAGTATACTGTGACACACACACCACACACAGACCTTTTTTGTTGTTGCGCAACATGCACGGATGCTGACAAGGAGAAAGTAGGAGTTATCAAACCAGCCAAGGCTGAATCATGTCGCTCAGCAGCTTTCTCTACAGGGGCCTCTTACACATACATGCGCTTGTAAACGCACGCACACGCACACGCACACGCACACACTCTAATTCAGCGATGTCCCGCTGTTTGCAATCTGCAAGAACCCCTCTAATCTAAGTGGTGGATCAAAGTAAACAAGTATCTCGCGAGTGTGGAGAGGAAGAGGAGACGGACATTTCATGTAATATAAAACTGTTCATAGCATTCCTCATGCTCTAGTCTGTACAAAATTGGCCAAATAATAACTTGCGATCAGTAGCAGAGTGCTTTGACTGTTGCAAACAAAAAACTGCTTTTGACATTTATTGATTTGGTACCCAAAACTTCTGAATTCTGGTGGTCTCATTTTGAATCCCACTGGTTCTGTTCATGTGGACAGAGGCATTTTAGTTTAGCCACCAAGACTACACACGTACAAGTGTGCATTGTGCAAGAGATTCTTGCAAGCTCTCCCGACGAGCCCGGCAAGCCGACCCAGTTCACCCGAGTTTGGCTCTCCTTTACCAACCGCCATTTCTGGGCAGCCTGAGCCTCTATTTGTATCAATTCTTCTAAGATTTCTCTTTATTCTCAGCATTTATCTTTTTGAGGAGTGAGCTCCTCAGACGGCTTTCCCTTGTAGTTCTACACCATCGATTATTGACACCAAGAGGCGAACTCTGTCTGTATATTCTAGAAATCCCACCCTTATGACTAATACGTGGAAATGAGGTTAAACATCGGTGTCCTTTCGTTTTCGCTCTGTGCTCCTCTTGTGCCCCCTTTTTTTCCCCCTTTTTCTAATTCTAAAACATTTTTGTCAGCCTGCCCCATCGGTTCTTGGAACGGAGGGCTGAGTGTGTTGCGCACCGCACTGATGCCTATGTTCTCATTTAAGTTCAGCATGTTTTTATGTACAGGATGTGCCAGAGCTGGTAACTAGAAAGGGGGGGGGAGGGAGGGAGGGAGGGAGAGAGAGATTTTTTTCTCTGTCGGACACTGTTGTTTTCCACCAAGCCCTGTTATTTTTACTCATAAATGGATGCCAGGTAGCGGGTGGAAAGTCTTTTTTTTTCTTTCCTGTTTTCACATTTGGTGTAATTTTATAATGGGGGTCCCTACGTAACCGTCTTCTCTTTTTTTTTTTTCTAACGTGGACCCAAACGTGTGTTGTGAAATCACCTGGCAATAGATGAAACTCTTTGGGCCGTTGCATTCAAATGTTCTCAGTTGCTTGAGTGTGTTTTTTGATTTACTAAAAGGCCGCCGCTTGTTTGCAGCCCAACGTTCGCTTGCTTCTGCTGACCATGTTTGATGCTTCAAAGGACATAAAGGTGGTGTTGATTGTGACAATTTGCTGAATTATTATTATTTTTATTTTTTATTTTTTATTTTTTATTTTTTATTTTTTACCTGCGGGGTGTCGGAGAGCAAAGGAGATTTATGATTAAAAAGTTAGACCTTGCATGCTGACAAATCGAAGGGAAGCTTGGATAACAACGCACACACACACACCCACACACAGGGGAGAATAACTCCGATAGACATAACTCCACTACATCTTCACATAGCAAATCATTTGCTGCTATATTAATGCTTTCAGAGTACCGAATTGTCGTATTTTGATGCGTAAGAAATCCACCTTGATTGGTCCGTTTTGAATTTGGAAGTGCACACGCCGTCTGAAGTGGATGTCATGTAAAGGTAGTCAAAGGGGATTTTGTATTATATATTTTTTTACTGTAAAGGCCCTACAAGAGAAGCTGGATGTCAGCTGATCAGCAAAGGTAGCAGGCAGTGGAGATGCTGTGTACAACCTCAGAGGTGTGTGTGTGTGTGTGTGTGTGTGTGTGTGTGTGTGTGTGTGTGTGTGTGTGTGTGTGTGTGTGTGTGTGTGTGTGTGTGTGTGTGTGTGTGTGTGTGTGTGTGTGTGTGTGTGTGTGTGTGTGTGTGTGTGTGTGTGTGTGTGTGTGTGTGTGTGTGTGTGTGTGTGTGTGTGTGTGTGTGTGTGTGTGTGTGTGTGTGTGTGTGTGTGTGTGTGTGTGTGTGTGTGTGTGTGTGTGTGTGTGTGTGTGTGTGTGTAATTGAAGGAAACAACACCCTCCCGGCTCAAACCGTCACTTTGCCACTCGGGTTTCAGAGCGCACGCGAAGGTCATCAAAATCCATGTACCGATAAGAGCCCAGTTTCCCTGCCCCAACAGGTGCTACTGCAGAGTGAGGAGAGCTCCCGTAAAGCACGTCCCACACACGCGCGTGCGCACATGGTTTTCTTTTTTGTATGAATAAAAACAACTACAGATGAGGTGTTGAAAAGAGAATATCATTTTCATGTCATTAAGTTTCAGGACAACCTATTCCTAATGTAACGACTCTTGGAAAGGACGAATGTCTTGAGCTGACATTTAATGTGCTTGATCGACAGACTGTGGCATCAAATATGCCAGCCTTGAAACCTCTTCCCTTTTTCTTTTTTTTTAATACATCTCCCACAGTGAATAGTAAAGAATCAAGTATTGGATTAGTGGCAGAACGTATTAAACTGAATCAGAGGACGGATGGGGTGGAATTGAATTGGATAATAGGCGTTTGTATGGAAGCTTATGTCTTGTGTTTTGGATCTGAAGGATCTCTCTTCAAGGGGCCATTTGCACTCCGTTAATCTGCCCGTGAGAGTTTCTCCCTTTTCATCACGGTGGCTGATCTCCACTCCGGCCTGCTGCGCTGTAACCACTTCTTTCCCGCCGTGACTCGTCTCGATCGTGCGCCGGCCCTCACACAGTGGAAGCCCTTGTAGAGGGTGGCAGTCATCGCCATTCAAACTGGCGTACTAGGTTTCTGTTAGAAGATTGTTCTGGATTTCCCTGTGTGATTTTGCAATGTGTGTGTGTGTGTGTGTGTGTGTGTGTGCTACACATTTAAAGGACTAAACATGAATGACATTAAATGTGTATTTCTGTAGTCCGCCCTCAGAGAGTCAATAACTTTCTACGGAACGAATGGGATTTGCTTTGGCAAGTTATCGTCAGCTAATTCTATGTTCTTTCTCGATGCAACATTATGTCAAACGGCTTATATTACATCATATTTTATCACCTACCTATGCATTTAAACTGTCCATATTTATTATTTCTTAAATCATCTTTTGAAGCTGACTGCAGTACGGAAACTATACTCGGGTGTCCACGAGCTGAGCTGTGACATTGTCCTTGGAATAGCAGCCATTACATTTTGAGGCCTTTTGTGATGCAAAATGCAAGGGGTCATCTCTTGGGTCATCTATTTGTTTGTTTTTCTTTGTTTTACTTTCATAAACGCTGCTGGGAGCACGCTGGTAAATGCACTTCAGGTGTGTGTGTGTGTGTGTGTTGGGAGCATATTGATTTACACCTGCATACTTGGCAGTCTAGACTAGCTGGGAGGAGTTCCCCCGCACAATACAGGCGGTGGAAGATCGACTGATACATGGTCTAATATTGCTTTTATAACTATCATTATACGAAAGGTGCTGGCAGCTGTGCACCCTGAGAGGAGGGTGCCCAGTGTGTCGAGGCCCAAAATGACAGTAACTGGAATCTGAAGAGAGGGATACACGGCAACCACGTTTGTGTGTAAATGAATGTGTCCCTTTTTTTTTTTGAGGATGATTGCGTTGAGTTTGACGGCGCTTTGTGCGCGTCTCCGTCTCCTCAAACCGCCGCCTGCTCCCCGCTGACACGTGGAAATGACACACAAAGGAATTCACCTTTCTGCCTCTTTTGAGAGGATGAAGGCAGCTATGAATTAGAGTTGCATACCAGGCAGGCTTATCCTGTTCTTTTTGGCTGTTACTGTTCCCCCGTACGCAAATGGCCTCCCCAGACACTCACACTCACACTCGCACACAGCGCACTAAGCTTGCAACTTAGTGGAGAACAGTGTTGGATTTCCTTCCAAAGTCCAGTTAACAAATGGAAAATAATAGGCATCCCTCTAGTAATACAAAATGGAAACCAAAGCGTGCAAATACTGCTCAATAAAGATCAGTTTGAAATGCTGAGTCATTATCGCTCATCAAGATAACGTGTTTTGGCTCCGCACTATCTACAACGTAGTGTTTTAAATTATTATTATCTTTTACTTGGTTTCTAAAAGGAAATGAACGACAGGAGATGCCTCTGTGGGCCTTCGTCTTACCAGAGCAACAGACTACAATTTCGCTTATTTTAGGAATGCCGCACAAACCTCAGCTAATCCTTCAATGCGACCAAAAGAAAACTATTTTCTGATGACTTTGCTTCGGATGCTTAAAAAAAAAGAAAAAAGAAAAGAGTTGTTGTCATTGCCGGTAAAGTATGAGAAAGGCTCCTTCTGAGTTCTAACTGACCGCATTAAGCGTCTTACATTTCACTGAGCTAATATGTTTGTTAGTTTTGGCCTGTTGCCTTTTTTTTCCCCTGTGACATGGAGATTTTTGGCAGAGTGCAACATTACATTTTTTTCCTCTTCTCTTTCTGAAGGTGATGAAATCACAGGGAGTCTCGCTTTGTGGACTCTGCCGCAAGTTTGATGAGCAAAGGCGTTTTGTGACGCAGTAGTGGTATATCTGTGTAAGGTAGGGCTCGGCAGGCCAGTGCCAGGACAAGTGGCAGCGATATATTACATTACACGTCATTTAGCTGACGCTTTTATCCAAAGCGACTTACAATAAGTGCATTAAACCATGAGTCCAAACTCAGAACAACAAGAATCAAGCAAGTACAATTTCTTCAATAACGTCAAACTACAGAGTACTATCCGTACGTGCCATTTAAGTGCTACTAAAGTGTTAAACAACAAAGTGCTAAACAACAAAGTGCTATCGGTAAGGGACATTTAAGTGCTACCAGAGTGCTACTACGGTTCTACCTTCCCTATTCAAGGTATAGTCGAAAAAGATGTGTTTTTAGTTTGCGACGGAAGATGTAGAGACTTTCTGCTGTCCTGATGTCAATGGGGAGCTCGTTCCACCAATGAGGAGCCAGCACAGCAAACAGTCGTGACTTTGTTGAGTGTTTAGCTCGAAGTGAAGGAGCTACGAGCCGATTGGCAGAAGCTGAGCGAAGTGAACGAGCTGGGGTGTGAGGTTAGACCATGTCCTGGATGTAGACCGGACCCGATCTGTTCGCAGCACGGTACGCAAGTACCAATGTTTTGAAGCGGATGCGGGCGGCCACCGGTAACCAGTGAAGGTCGCGGAGGAGCGGAGTAGTGTGGGTAAATTTCGGGAGATTAAAGACCAGTCGAGCAGCTGCATTCTGGATGAGCTGTAGCGGTCGAATGGCATTAGTAGGTAGACCTGCCAGGAGGGAGTTACAGTAGTCCATCCGTGAGATGACCAGAGCCTGGACCAGAACCTGTGCCGCCTTCTGAGTGAGAAGAGGTCGTATTCTCCTGATGTTGTACAGCATGTACCTACAGGAGTGTGTTGTTGCGGTAATGTTGGCAGTCAGGGAGAGTTGACTGTCGAGTGTCACACCGAGGTTCCTGGCAGTCGGAGTCGGAGCCAGCACTGAGTTGTTGAAGGTGATAGACAGGTCGTGGGTGGGAGAGCCTTTTCCTGGAAGGAGGAGAAGTTCAGTCCACACATACAATACTTACATTTGGATTGTACCATGCACCATACACCTATGCTTCTGATTGTTTTAAATTATGGTATGAAGAAAGAAAAGAGTCATTATGAACTGGCTTCAAAAGGCGGGGTGTGGTATCGCCAAGATGCAGCAGTTCATCTGAAAAGAATAATAATTCCAATGGAGTACTCCATTCGACATACATCTGGTATGATTTCATTACTGAAATGTTTGAATTTAAGCCAGAGTACATTTGTGAGAAATCCCATTTCACCTTCAGCTGATGAAGATGCTCCAGAGCATCCCGGTGGAGTTTGTCACCAGTTTAATTTAATACATCCAGAAGTATAACTCTCTAATCATGTCATCCTCCACATGACCATTCATCTTCACTATGTCCTGGTTTTAAGATGGCTAATCTTTGGCATGAGAAATTCACCTAAAGTTCATTACCCTGTAGCATTCCAATGTCATGTGGCTTTCCACCCTTAGCTCAGGCCCCTTTTCTTTTCTTTGTTCTTTTTACCAACCCGAAGGAGTCACCAGACCTGTAGTCCACATTATTATTCAGGTCATAGGGCTCTGAAGGACTGTCGCCACAGACGCCCGGCTTTCGTAGTGCTGCGAGTACACAACAGTGCAGCGCTTTCACCGCCGGGCTGCGGGCTCTGGCGTCGTTGCGTTGCCTCGTCCGGTGACGGACGGCGACTTGACATTTGTGTGGTTACAGATCTTCGGGATCGCCACTTTAAGGCTAAGTCTTAGTTCTTTTGATTTTAGTTAGGGGTTATTTTTTCAAGTTATAGCATGGGATTGATGTTCCAAAGCAGTACGGCTTGGACTGGATTAAGTATGGCTTATGTCTTTATTCATATGGACCATAATGGGGTTTGGCCGCCAGCTTAGCCAATTTATGCACTGCAGGTGTGTGTGTGCGCATGTGTGTGTGTGTGTGTGTGTGTGTGTGTGTGGGGAAAGCTTGTTGCGCAAAAGAATACTAAATCACCCGTTTGCGGATTCTTTTGGGTTTCAAGCCGGTTTCAACTGACAAGCCAGCAGAAAGAAGTCTGTTTTTAGGTTTTTAGATTCCAACGTTACCAATTCGCACCATTGGCGAATACACCATATTCTATATGCCATATAGAATGCATAATAGGAAATCTACAGTATACATGCGTTAAAGCTCCACTAATCAATATTTTATCACTCTTATTGCTTTAAATCATATAATCTACTAATATGGAATCCTGGTATGAGTGATATGCAACCACAAAAGAGTGTTTCATTTTCCCACAGACAGATGTGACTATGCTAACCAAGATACACACATACAATACTTACATTTGGACTGTACCATGCACCTATGCTTCTGATTGTTTTAAATTATGGTATGAAGAAAGAAAAGAGTCATTATGAACTGGCTTCAAAAGGCGGGGTGTGGTATCGCCAAGATGCAGCAGTTCATCTGAAAAGAATAATAATTCCAAATTGGCTTTGGTAAATGATGCATCAAAAGGCCAGTCTCATTGAGCTTTTATTAAAAAAAAATTACACTATTACACTCAGAAGTGGTAGATTTGTACTGAGATTATCATGCAGGTTGAAGTTCAGAGAATCCTTGTTTCCCCTTTGTCTTATTTGTTGTACTTATTTCACTCTCCTTCTTGTTTCCTTTCTCTGTTCTGCTTTCCTTCCTACTTTTCAGACCTCAATCCCCCCACCTTAAACTCTTTCCGTGTGTCAGTGATGGCTTGTGCTATATTTGTGGAGTTTGCCCTTGCCCTGCTAACCCCAATTATTAGGTTAACCATTAACTTTGAGGTTTCACCTGGTTGGCCCTTTTCCCCTCGTCAACACTGACACTGCTACAGGCTGCTTAGACTGTGTGTTTTTCTTTTTTTGAGAGAGAGAGAGAGAGAGATCTCAGTGGCAGCTGCCAACGTTGCTGGGTGTCCTCCTCTTTATCTTTGCTAGTCTGCTTATTCCTCAGAAGGTTCCACCAAAAGGGCATCGGGAAGTCAATGTCGGTGGTGTTTCGTCACTTGACGTTAGTTAATTGTTCGCATGCATGTACAACACCGCATTCGATCTAGGAACGCTCAATAAGAATATACGGTAACTGATTATCTGCAGAGGGAAAATTTGTTCTTTTAGTTTTTTGCGTAAACCTGTGCTAATGCATGACTCGTGACGGGATGTTGCAGCAAAATAATGTTCTGCGTGCTCTAATGCACCATGTTCTGTTCTGATTTCAGTTCTGACTTTGTGTTCCAATCAGCATAAAAGTCAGGACGAGAAACATAATAATGATGATTTTATGTATTTCTGTTGGCAGTTTGTAGACCCCTTTCTACTAATTCGATGGGCGTCATCTCAGTTGTCATAATGGTGCAATATTTTTATTTATTTTTTATTTACATGATGCTGAAGGTACTAATTTGCGAAAGATACATTACTGGACTTCCTTCAGTCACTGTAGGGCCCCTCTAAGTCTGGTTACCTGTGTGGACTTTGCCATTCTGGAAATGTAAGCCTTGAATCATCCCATTTTTCCAGCGGTTGCTCGTTTGAGGCATTGATGATGATAACGCGAAGAATAGATTCCTCAGAAGGTATCGTTACATTTTCAAGCAAGCGATACAAACATTTATTTAAAAAACGATTTAGGTTCATCGGGTAACGGACAGTAAATGTACTGTGCAGCTCCGATTGTGGTTGGGACTTTTATAGAAAACAAAGCTTTTCTCTTCCTCGTTTGATTGTCCTTGACCGTAATTAAAGCAGGTCAATAGTGTACTAGTTGAGAGTGTTTGTGTACTTTATTTTGTGTTCCCCTCGTGAAAAGAGGACACACACACACACACACACACACACACACACACACACACACACACACAGAAACTGTCTTGGCGGCTGGATGAATGCTCAGGCATCTTCTTCTTCTCTCGCCCCGAATGAGGCTGCCACAACTGGCCCCTTTCCCTTCGGTTGCTAACGAGCCGGAGCAGGAAGCGGGGGAATCTTTCAGAGAAAAACACTTACAATTTATCTTCGTGTCTTCGGCACATATTTAGCTTGGAGGGCGCGCCGGCCACTCATTTTGTGCGACAGGTGTGTGTGTGTGTGTGTGTGGGGGGGGGGGGGGGGGGGGGACGGGGGACGTTTCTCAGTGGAAGTAGCGGGTGGCCTTTCCAGAGGAGGGACCCTTTTTACATTAGGATTTTATTTACCCTACAATCCTAGGAAGTGACTCATTTTTGAGTCCCGTTGTGGGTCATTGTGACACGAGTTTGATCCGAATGAATGAATGAATGTATGAATGAAGCGCTGCCAGTGAGCACAAGGAAGAACAGGATCCATTAGTTACTTTGAATGTGATTTTGCAGGTTTTTTTTTTTTTTTTAAGTAACAGCTAACGGTAAAAGTCAAAGCATCATTGGTAACGATGGAAAAGTCATTTAAGCCGTCATTGTTTTGGCTCTCAATCAGCCTGTGTGCGGCTCAGCTGGTATTTTGTAAAAAATATTGTTTGTGTTCAGGACATGAACACCAGTCAATCAGCTGGCGTCCCCTTTTTGTCCTTTTTCTTTTCCCCCTCGGTCATGTATCTCGGCTCGTGTGGCACGTCCCTCCGTCCCATCGAGCTATTGATTCGTCACATTCAGCGTAATTAAAGGCAGTGTAAACATGTACTCCGAGTACACAGATGGGGCTGGACACAGTTGCAGTGCGCTCTCCTGTGGCTGGACTCCTGCCCAGAACACTGTCTTGGTTTCTCGGCGCGTGCGCGGGACCTGTGCTGCCTCGGCCCCTCGGTGCAGCGGGGGGGAGGAGAAATAATTGATGATGATTTTCTTCCCCCTCCCTTTCTCTGCTTCTTTTTCTTTCCTTCAATCCCTCTCTATTTCACGTTCTCCTTTCTTTCCTCAGTTCCCGCCTTATTTTCCACCTTATTTTTTCTTCTTCATTACTTCATTCCTTTCTTTACAAGCTCCTCTCTCTCTCCTTTCTCTTTCTCTCTTTTACTCTCTCTCTCTCGCTCCGACGGCCTGTTTCATTTTCATCCTCTGCCTGAAAAACAAGGTCTAAAGTTCAAACCTGCTGTTGTGGTTCGGCGGCAGGAGAGGGAGAACAAAAGGGAGGCAGGGCCCCCGCCGGGTCGACGCAGATTTGAATATCATCTAAAATGGATGGAATTTTAATCGAATCAGACGTCTCATTTCAATTTCAGTACACTTGAGCGCTCGTGAGTGAGATGGACAAAGCCGATCGATTACGCGTACTTTTTAGGGGTTTTATATCGTTTCCATACGCCACTGTCCACGGTGCTTGAGATGTAACGTATTATTCGTTTGCACAGCTGGTTTGTTCCGGGGCTGTTCCCGTGTGTGTGTGTGTGTGTGTGTGTGTGTGTGTGTGTGTGTGTGTGTGTGTGTGCGTGCATGCATGCATGCATGCGCGTCCTCCTCCCTTAATAGAGAGAGTGGGCGCCAGGGTGGCCACCTGCATTTATCCCAGCTCAGCTTTCTTCAGCCTCTGTTATTATAGTGCCTGTATAAAACACACACTTATTTGTAGGTATGCTGGCATACTATACAGGCAATTAGCAGCGCCTTTTCCTGGTGGTGTGTGTGAGAAAGAGATACAGACCTGCGTGTGTGTTGGAGGGGAAAAGAGACCGATCAGCACCTGAACGTCGAGTCTATATTTGTAGCTGATGCACACTGTGCTACATTAGAGTACGTCAGGGATGTTAATAATTCATTGATCACTGACTATTAAGAGTTCAACAGACTGAACGATATTACTGTGAAACTCTTAACGTGCAGATGCGTCCTCTAAACCCAACATTATCGGGGCATTTTTGGGATGAGATATAATGAGATTTATAATGCCATTCTTGTGAAACATGCATTAATCTGGCAATTACACAGCGGCTGATTGTGCTTAAGATGTGGTTTCACGAAAGTTCTCAAAACCACGATGAATTGAGGAAATTGAATGTTTTTAAAGTGCATTTCTAGCATGCAACACCTTTTTTCTTTTTAAGGATGTTTTCCACCATCTGGACTGTACAGAGCGCTGAAACTCTGAAACAGCTCACAGTCTGTTTAACTTTCTGGATAACAACGAGATATTTTTTATTTGACCTGAATAGATCAGAAAGCAAGCGTACAACATCATCTCTTTTGAAACGCATTGTGTCGGTTGCATCCATCACGAAGAGTTTGATCACATGTGGACCGATGCTTACTTTACCAAATTGGTCTAAAACGAGGGCCACTCAATCTGCCGAGTGTCAGTCCGGAGGGTGTGCTGCGTACCGACCAATCGCATCAGTCCTTCTATGAAGCATACTCCTGCAGCCAATTGGGACCCTCCATTAGTATCTTTCAAAAAACACAAATGCCCCCTCCTCCCCTTTTAATGGCCTCAGGCTCATTTGTCGGCTGTGCAGGCATCTGTTGGGATAAAGTCAGAGCTCTCTGTGTCCTACTGGACTGTACTGAAGCACAGTGGAGCCTATTGATGCTGACGTTCATGTCATGCACCGCCGCCTCCTGGATTACAATCGGTTTACATTATGCAATAACGTGTCATAGATTCAAATTAACTCGTTTTTTTTTTTTTTTGCTTGAACATCTGTATGTTTCCATACATTCTTGACACTTTTTGCCTCTGGTTACAGTCCTTATTATGTCTGTAATAAAAAATAAATGTTTAAGGTAATGTCTCCAGCATTCCTGCAATAAACTCTGCTTTTGTGAAGGTTAACGTGTTCATTAAACCGCTTGAGAGGAGTTGGAGGATGTGGATTTTATTCAGACACAACTAGAGGATTGTTCCTCTAAGTCCAAATACTGAATTACTGTGAGATTAGAGGGACTTGGGACATACCTGTGGACTCTTTTTTTTTTCTAATCTGTCAGTACAGTTAACAAACAAAACCTCTGGCTTTGATCTTTGTGTCCCACATTGAGGTTTCGACCAAAAGTATTTAGTTTGGGTGCCTTTTCTCCTCTGTGATTTCTTAACATACCTCTCGTGAGGCTTTATGGAGCCAAACGGGAATCGAACACCTTCCCTTTTTAATTTTTAAACAGGATGTCGCTCTTCTCACTGTCTACATCAGTGAGCAAGTCCAACTCAAAGATGAGGGAGCCAGGAGTTTCTGTGTAACATCACCGCGAGATTTTTAAATGTGTGTGTGTGTTAAAGCCCCGGCGCTGCTGCCGCTTTTGTTGCATTGTACTGGACTGTGGAGTTTATGGCCGTTAGCTGCTGTGAGGCCCACTGCGAGGCAGCTGGTGGTAAAAGTAGGCCATGCGCCCTGTTGTGTCGCCTATAGAGTGAACCCCTCTATACTTCCTATGATACCCTCCTATACTGGGCCGTATGCAGGACTGGGCTGTACTGGGTTACCGCTGGGCTGTGAAGAGAAACTATGTAGAAAGGAGAGTCCCTCGGGCCTGCAATTCCCATGAATTCCCATCAGCCCACCTGACGGAGAGGCGTCTCCTTCCTCTTCCTCTGAATGTCAACAGTAAAATCGATGACGGTGCAGTGCGGTTGAATCAAATTAGTAGATCTTAAACTGAAATATATTCACGGTTCTCTTCCCAGCTCTCCGAAATGCCAAATATCCAGTCAGAGCCACACAAAAGTCAACTCCTTTTTCTTTTTCTTTGGTAAGCAGACGGCGGGGTCCTCTTTCAGACAATGGCGAGACTTTATTGATCCCTGCGGGGAAGTCGTCCTTTCTCTTGCCACCTCCACAGGGAGGTCAGAAGTCGGGGTCAGCCGCGGAGCAGCAGCCCCACAGATGGTAGGGGTCATGGGGGGGGGGGGGGCTTAGTAGTTCAGGGACACTTGTGCAGTGTTGACATCCACCGGTATGGCCATGTGAACCCGGATCCTCAGTAGAGGGACGATCTCTTTTATGCTTCCCTGTCGTCAAGTTTAAACCACTTCAGCAGCACTTAGCCGCTCTGTAAACATGCGATCTGAAAGCTGGGAAAGGCTCCAGTCAAACAAGAACGCTCAACCGAGCGTTCATGATGCCAGGGTTTAAGAATATTGACAAAGAAGCTCTAGCATGTTCAACCTACCCACTAGGCCGGGCATTTGTTTACTATTTTAGTATTTGAATTGGCATGTTAGGACTTGCCATCAAAATGCAACCTTGACGCTTTTCCCCCTCCTCGATAAAATCCACAAGGATCCGTTTTTCGGGTCAAGGCCACCAGATGCTCGTTAATTATCCGGCTCGGGCTCAGTGTCGTAGTGACAAAATGCTCAATCAAGGTGATGATATTTGATGGTGCGGGTTAATCAATACATTGAGTCCACCAATTTAACCGAGAGCCGCGCACACTGGAAGTCCAAGCCCACCTGGGCGTTTATTGCACAACAGAGGTTGCATACTAATTTTTATTGTGACATGTTCCGCCTTCCCCCTCCCAGCTCAGGTCTTGTCCTTTTTACTTTTTGTTTTTGCGGTGTGTGTGGTCAGTGTAGGCTCCGCAAAACTGGAGCATCACATTTACGATCGGAGGGAAGCCAAACAAACGCGGCAGTTTGACTGTTCCACAGAGGAGGTGAAGGAGGAATGAGCCGTGGACATTAAGCTTTTTGAAGGAGGTACAACAGTTTGTGCGCTGTCGTTAACCGGCCTATGGGGGGATTTGTCTAGAGGGTGTTTGTTGTGAACAAGGTAATTATTGGTTAATGAATGCTGATATAAATGTTTTATACAGCTAAGGGGGTTTTAATAATGTTACCAGCTGGGGTGTGTGTGTGCACGTCTGTGTCTGTGTGTATGTGTGTATCATCATGGCAACATGTCCTTGAGAGTCCCACCAGAACAGGAACCATGGAAGTGAGTTTGAGTACTTTGCCAGGTGTTTGTATTTCAGTCCCTCCGTCTGTGGACAGATTTTCTTTTTCACTGCGATGGCGTCGCAAACCGTGCAAGATGCAGTCACACGAAACCTTACAGGATGTGTGTGTGTGGTTGAGATGAAAATGATGGTCAAGTTTTGAAGATGGGTGTGGTCTGGGCAAGGGGCGCCAGGAAGTAGAGATGAGAAATGGAGGAGAAAGACAGAGGGGTGTGACACTCGGCTAAACAAGATGCTCTTTTTAGATCTTTAAATGTTCTCTAGAGCAGACATATGATTTTGTTTAGTTTTTCTCCCTCATAATTTTTGTCTTGTCACGTGCTTATTGACCAGTATTTGCATTAGTACAGGCAGTGAAAGCAAAGTTAAATCATCCTTTTATTATCATCATTAATGTGTCGTGGAAAATCTTATTTTTATGCCCGTTTTGGAGTGTATTCTGCGTTGCATGATTCATTTGAAGAACCCCCCCTCTCAAAACCATATTTTTACAATAAACTTTACAGGTGTACCAGAGCATTGCATTGGCCATTACAGGCTGGTCCCACTGAATAATGGCTGTAATTATGTTTGCGAACAGTTCTGAACAGGGTTGGCCGTGGTTTTGATGCATTTTCTGAATTACATGCTCCTTTTGTGTGGAAACAAAAACAAACTATTCTCCCTCAGTGAGTGATGCCATATCTCCTCCAGTGAATGTTTCTTTCGCACGCTGCGAGGTGATGGGGTCCTAATGGTCCACCTCAAGTGCTTACATGCTCTGAGGGGGTTTATGAATTTTAACACGGTGAAATGGCACTGCTCGCTGTATTGGGCGAGGGAAATAACATCAGCATCAGCGAAAACAGACAGAGCGGGCTCTGCTGTAATCCGGCCTGATTATCTCTCTCACTAAATGTTTCATCTGTTGACATTGGATGGCACTTGTAGCCGATATGGACAAATGTGTTTACAGCTACAGGGGATGGAGGGGGAGATGAAGAGGGAGAGAGAGAGAGAGAGAGGAAGAGTGATGATTTTTGGGATGGGATGGTTGGCAATGATGCAGTGACTGTTGTTGCCATGAAACCAGACATTTGACATGGGCTCAAGGCTTCGCACAATAAGTTTATTTGTTGGACGCTTTATTGTCCTGGAAATAGCTGCGATAAATTATATTAATGTAACTTTAAGACCATTTCATGGCACTGGTATGATAGTATAAAAGCACAATAATTCAAGTACACCCTTTTAAGAATATTCAGACATTGAAATTGGCAAAAGAAACATTTAAATATCCTAAATAAACAATGAAATATAACGCAACCAAAACAATACATTAAATGATGTCTCTGGCTTTGTGTGCATTGCCCAAGTCTTATACTGGTACAAGGAAGACCCTGCAGTTAATTCTGGCATCATGTTGGCTAACACGCTAGTGACATCATTAAGTAAACAAACTATTTCTCGTACGTGGTTAACGTGGTTAGCGGGATCATTTTCCGGATGAGATTACACAAGTCTGGATTTTCGGTTTCTCGAAGCAAGTTTGGCAAAATCACCATAGCAACACATCCAAAAGTTTGAACCTGCTCCAGCGCAGGCTCATTCAGTCTAGCTGGATAAGCTGGCCACGCCCCCTGAAGAAAGTGGCAGCTCCCTTCCTCAGAGATCCCATTGATGAAGGAGCGATATTAGTTAGATTAACGTTTTATAGGGAGAGAGTTCTTATGACGTGATGATGACTTCCTATACGAGCGCTATCCATTCTGCCCTCAAGGAATCATTTATTACAGACCTTCTGGAGCCTACATTGAACACCACACGCCGCAGCATTGACTGTCTCACAGACTGTATGCAGAGCCTTGTGGTACAGTGTGGTACAGTGTGGTACATTGTGGTACAGTGTGGTACATTGTGGTACATTGTGGTACAGTGTTGTACATTGTGGTACATTGTGGTACAGTGTGGTACAGTGTGGTACATTGTTGTGCATTGTGGTACATTGTTGTACATTGTTGTACATTGTGGTACATTGTTGTACAGTGTGGTACATTGTGGTACATTGTAGTACATTGTGGTACATTGTGGTACATTGTTGTGCATGGTGGTACATTGTGGTACAGTGTGGTACATTGTTGTACATTGTGGTACATTGTTGTACATTGTGGTACATTGTTGTACATTGTGGTACATTGTTGTGCATTGTTGTACATTGTGGTACATTGTTGTACAGTGTGGTACATTGTGGTACATTGTTGTACATTGTGGTACAGTGTGGTACATTGTAGTACATTGTTCTACAGTGTCGGCGATGCAGAACATCGGGAAAGCCGCTGTATGCCGTGGTTTTGGTGGATCTCTTGGATGTGTTCATTACGTTCCCTGGCCATGTCCGAGTAAATGCAATACAAGTTCTATATGGTCATCTCCACATACATGAATATACACATATATATTATCTACTTGTTCTGAAAGAGTTGAGATAGTTATTTTAGATCTCATTGGATGATGCATGCCATTACGCCGACTGCCAGCAGGCACATTTAAAGAATGAGGCACTTAAAATGAGCCGATACATTTTCCCAACATATATATATATATAATATTAATGTTATGAACCCAAACACGAGGGCATTAGATGTATAAAGCAGAAATAGTGGTTATTTCTTCCATTGTGGATGTGGAAGTTATAAATGTTTCCATGGAGATAAGCCACGCCCCCTCTCAAGCACGAGTGAAGTGAATGAATTGATTAGATTTTGCCATGATTATGGTCTGGAATTCCTCAAATGCGTCCATGATCATCTCCTGCTCGTCAGCGGAGAAAAAGAGGCTCTTCCTTTGAGTTTATTTGACTTTGTGCTGTTAGTAAATCATGGTTTCTGTGATCGACGCTTCCCCCTTTTGAAGTCGGACGGGCACGAACAACTATCCTGTGAACTGACGTCTGGCTCAAATTAACGAGATGGTTTGAGTGAGGATCAGCCTTTGAGAAACCGGGATAGCCTGATGTCAATCATCTTGTTAATTTAAGCTGGCTAATGGGACATTTGATCGATTTAGTTGAGCCACGTACGAGAAATAGGGCCCTGGAGTATATGGAGGTCAACAAAAATGACTACGGTCATACTAAGGTACATTATGTTGGACACTAAGTCAGTAACGCACTTATTGTAAGTCGCTTTGGATAAAAGCGTCAGCTAAATGACATGTAATGTAATGTAATGTAATGTAACGTACATATGAGCCCGGTCATGTCCATACATTATGGGATACGTTGATAAAGTAAAAATTATCGAGGTCATGTCCATACGTCGTACATTAAGTCGAAGACGTAAACGTGTACGATAAGTCAATATCATTCTCATTGTAACAGGCCTTATGAGTACCAGTGGTTCTGAGCTGAAAAGTGAATACTTCTGCAGTGCAATGTTTAACAAGTTCAAATTGATGTCTGGTGCCTGGTAGAACAAGTTGAGTGTTTAATGTGTTTGTTTTGCGTTCAGTTATTTGATTCCTAATGTTATATTACAGGTCTAAGATCAGACTCTGTGTATTACAGCCTGTTCTGTTCTACCAGTCTATACACACACACACACACACACACACACACGCACGCACACACACTCTCAGGACACGACTTTGATGTGAGAATTAATCTTGTCCTTTTCTTTTAGTCAACCTCCTTACAGTTTGCAAAAGTCTGTTTTTCAGCGTTCAGTCTTTCGCAACACTATTGACGTAGCATTGGATTTTGTTATTGTGTCAACACCAGCAAGGGCTGTAGGTGCAGTGAGTTATTGGAGCACAAGGCTGTAACGGGGGATACGAGGTGAGCAGGGGAGGGCTGGCTTGGCAACAACAACGATGATGACACAGTTCCACTTAGACATTGAAAACAAACCATGCTGCTGTGCCAGTCAGCTGGCTAACTGTGACCCTCAGGAGTCAAGGAGGAAGATAATGAATAATCAATATTTCAACTTTGGCGAAAAATTTGAGTCAAAGTGCATTGACTTTGCATAGAATCTACTAAAATTTGCCAAAAAACGAGCAAGGCTTGTAAAGGTAGCGAGAGAGGGGATCACCTGTCAGTCTACCTCCCCCCCGCCCCCCTACCCCTTTTCTTTGTCTTCACCAACTAATCATGCTGACTGAAATTAAATAAAGATGCTAATCAACAAGGCAACGTTACAAATGAGAAACCAGTGAGGGAAAAAGCACATAGAGGATAAAAACACATGTGATGGAGCAACACAGATTAATGTGTTATTAATTAATTACAGACCTGGATCCCACTAGTGCTGTGGGGC